>NW_027474682.1:0-32231 GCF_050947335.1 Megachile rotundata | reverse complement strand
TATCGATAGAACGACAATTACTATACTTATTACTGTTATTATTATCAATCTAACTCATATTATTAGCCATATTATGCTTAATATGATCGATAGAATGAGAATTACTATACTCACTACTCTTAGTTTTATCACTCTAACTCATATTATTAGCCATATTATGCTTATATGATCGAGAGAACGACAATTACTATACTTATTACTCTTATTATTATCAATCTAACTCATATTATTAGCCTTATTATGATTATATGATCGATAGAACGACAATTACTGTAGTTATTACTCTTATTATTATCAATCTAACTCATATTATTAGCCATATTATGCATATATGATCGATAGAAAGAGAATTACTATACTCACTACTCTTAGTATTATCAATCTAACTCATATTATTAGCCATAATTATGGTTATATTATCGATAGAACACAATTACTATACTTATTAATGTTATTATTATCAATCTAACTCATATTATTAGCCATATTATGCTTAAATGATCGATAGATCTACAATTACTATACTCATTACTCTTATTATTATCAATCTAACTCATATTATTCGCCATATTATGCTTATAAGATCGATAGAACGAGAATTACTATACTCTCTACTCTTAGTATTATCAATCTATCTCATATTGTTACCCATATTATGCTTATATGATCGATAGAACGACAATTACTATACTTATTACTCTTATTATTATCAATCTAACTCATATTATTAGCCATATTATGCTTATATGATCGATAGAACGAGAACTACTATACTCACTACTCTCAGTATTATCAATCTAACTCATATTATTAGCCATATTATGCTTATATTATCGATAGAACGACAATTACTATACTTATTACTGTTATTATTATCAATCTGACTCATATTATTACCCATATTATGCTTAAATGATCGATAGAACGACAATTACTATACTTATTACTGTTATTATTATCAAATCTAACTCATATTATTAGCCATATTATGCTTAAATGATCGATAGATCTACAATTACTATACTCATTACTCTTATTATTATCAATCTAACTCATATTATTAGCCATATTATGCTTATATGATCGATAGAACGAGAATTACTATGCTCACTACTCTTAGTATTATCAATCTAACTCATATTATTAGCCATATTATGCTTGTATGATCGATAGAACGACAATTACTATACTTATTACTCTTATTATTATCAATCTAACTCATATTATTAGCCATATTATACTTATATGGTCGATAGAATGAGAATTACTATACTCACTACTCTTAGTATTATCACTCTAACTCATATTATTAGCCTTATTATGCTTATATGATCGAGAGAACGACAATTACTATACTTATTACTCTTATTATTATCAATCTAACTCATATTATTAGCCTTATTATGCTTATATGATCGATAGAACGACAAGTACTGTAGTTATTACTCTTATTATTATCAATCTAACTCATATTATTAGCCATATTATGCTTATATGATCGATAGAACGACAATTACTATACTTATTACTCTTATTATTATGAATCTAACTCATATTATTCACCATATTATGCCGATATGATCGATAGAACTACAATTACTATACTCATTACTCTTATTATTATCAATCTAACTCATATTATTAGCCATATTATGCTTATATGATCGATAGAATGAGAATTACTATACTCACTACTCTTAGTATTAATCACTCTAACTCATATTATTAGCCTTATTATGCTTATATGATCGAGGAGAACGACAATTACTATACTTATTACTCTTATTATTATCAATCTAACTCATATTATTAGCCTTATTATGCTTATATGATCGATAGAACGACAAGTACTGTAGTTATTACTCTTATTATTATCAATCTAACTCATATATTAGCCATATTATGCTTATATGATCGATAGAACGAGAACTACTATACTCACTACTCTTAGTATTATCAATCTAACTCATATTATTAGCCATATTATGCTTATATTATCGATAGAACGACAATTACTATACTTATTACTGTTATTATTATCAATCTGACTCATATTATTACCCATATTAATGCCTTAAATGATCGATAGAACGACAATTACTATACTTATTACTCTTATTATTATCAATCTAACTCATATTATTAGCCATATTATGCTTATATGATCGATAGAACGACAAATACTATACTTACTACTCTTATTATTATCAATCTAACTCATATACTTAACCATATTATGCAGATATGATCGATAGAAACTACAATTACTATACTCATTACTCTTATTATTATCAATCTAACTCATATTATTAGCCATATTATGCTTAAATGATCGATAGAACTACAATTACTATACTCATTACTCTTATTATTATCAATCTAACTCATATTATTAGCCATATTATGCTTATATGATCGATAGAATGAGAATTACTATACTCACTACTCTTAGTATTATCACTCTAACTCATATTATTAGCCTTATTATGCTTATATGATCGATAGAACGACAATTACTGTAGTTATTACTCTTTTTATAATCAATCTAACTCATATTATTAGCCATATTATGCATATATGATCGATAGAACGAGAATTACTATACTCACTACGCTTAGTATTATCAATCTAACTCATATTATTAGCCATATTATGCTTATATGATCGATAGAACGACAATTACTATACTTATTACTCTTATTATTATCAATCTAACTCATATTATTAGCCATATTATGCTTATATGATCGATAGAACGAGAACTACTATACTCACTACTCTTAGTATTATCAATCTATCTCATATTATTAGCCATATTATGCTTATATTATCGATAGAACGACAATTACTATACTTATTACTGTTATTATTATCAATCTGACTCATATTATTACCCATATTATGCTTAAATGATCGATAGAACGACAATTACTATACTTATTACACTTATTATTATCAATGTAACTCATATTATTAGCCATATTATGCTTATATGATCGATAGAACGACAAATACTATACTTACTTCTCTTATTGTTATCAATCTAACTCATATTATTAGCCATATTATGCTTATATGATCGATAGAACGACAAGTACTGTAGTTATTACTCTTATTATTATCAATCTAACTCATATTATTAGCCATATTATGCTTATCTGATCGATAGAACGAGAATTACTATACTCACTACTCTTAGTATTATCACTCTAACTCATATTATTAGCCTTATTATGCTTATATGATCGAGAGAACGACAATTACTATACTTATTACTCTTATTATTATCAATCTAACTCATATTATTAGCCTTATTATGCTTATATGATCGATAGAACGACAAGTACTGTAGTTATTACTCTTATTATTATCAATCTAACTCATATTATTAGCCATATTATGCTTATATGATCGATAGAACGACAATTACTATACTCACTACTCTTAGTATTATCAATCTAACTCATATTATTAGCCATATTATGATTATATTATCGATAGAACGACAATTACTATACTTATTACTGTTATTATTATCAATCTAACTCATATTATTAGCCATATTATGCTTATATGATCGATAGAACGACAATTACTATACTCACTACTCTTAGTATTATCACTCTAACTCATATTATTAGCCTTATTATGCTTATATGATCGATAGAACGACAATTAATATACTTATTACTCTTATTACTATCAATCTAACTCATATTATTAGCCATATTATACTTATATGATCGATAGAACGAGAATTACTATACTCACTACTCTTAGTATTATCAATCTAACTCATATTATTAGCCATATTATGGTTATATTATCGATAGAACGACAATTACTATACTTATTACTGTTATTATTATCAATCTAACTCATATTATTAGCCATATTATGCTTAAATGATCGATAGAATGAGAATTACTATACTCACTACTCTTAGTTTTATCACTCTAACTCATATTATTAGCCATATTATGCTTATATGATCGAGAGAACGACAATTACTATACTTATTACTCTTATTATTATCAATCTAACTCATATTATTAGCCTTATTATGATTATATGATCGATAGAACGACAAATACTATACTTACTTCTCTTATTGTTATCAATCTAACTCATATTATTAGCCATATTATGCTTATATGATCGATAGAACGACAAGTACTGTAGTTATTACTCTTATTATTATCAATCTAACTCATATTATTAGCCATATTATGCTTATCTGATCGATAGAACGAGAATTACTATACTCACTACTCTTAGTATTATCACTCTAACTCATATTATTAGCCTTATTATGCTTATATGATCGAGAGAACGACAATTACTATACTTATTACTCTTATTATTATCAATCTAACTCATATTATTAGCCTTATTATGCTTATATGATCGATAGAACGACAAGTACTGTAGTTATTACTCTTATTATTATCAATCTAACTCATATTATTAGCCATATTATGCTTATATGATCGATAGAACGACAATTACTATACTCACTACTCTTAGTATTATCAATCTAACTCATATTATTAGCCATATTATGATTATATTATCGATAGAACGACAATTACTATACTTATTACTGTTATTATTATCAATCTAACTCATATTATTAGCCATATTATGCTTATATGATCGATAGAACGACAATTACTATACTCACTACTCTTAGTATTATCACTCTAACTCATATTATTAGCCTTATTATGCTTATATGATCGATAGAACGACAATTAATATACTTATTACTCTTATTACTATCAATCTAACTCATATTATTAGCCATATTATACTTATATGATCGATAGAACGAGAATTACTATACTCACTACTCTTAGTATTATCAATCTAACTCATATTATTAGCCATATTATGGTTATATTATCGATAGAACGACAATTACTATACTTATTACTGTTATTATTATCAATCTAACTCATATTATTAGCCATATTATGCTTAAATGATCGATAGAATGAGAATTACTATACTCACTACTCTTAGTTTTATCACTCTAACTCATATTATTAGCCATATTATGCTTATATGATCGAGAGAACGACAATTACTATACTTATTACTCTTATTATTATCAATCTAACTCATATTATTAGCCTTATTATGATTATATGATCGATAGAACGACAATTACTGTAGTTATTACTCTTATTATTATCAATCTAACTCATATTATTAGAAATATTATGCATATATGATCGATAGAAAGAGAATTATTATACTCACTACTCTTAGTATTATCAATCTAACTCATATTATTAGCCATATTATGGTTATATTATCGATAGAACACAATTACTATACTTATTAATGTTATTATTATCAATCTAACTCATATTATTAGCCATACTATGCTTAAATGATCGATAGATCTACAATTACTATACTCATTACTCTTATTATTATCAATCTAACTCATATTATTAGCCATATTATGCTTATATGATCGATAGAACGAGTATTACTATACTCTCTACTCTTAGTATTATCAATCTAACTCATATTGTTACCCATATTATGCTTATATGATCGATAGAACGACAATTACTATACTTATTACTCTTATTATTATCAATCTAACTCATATTATTAGCCATATTATGCTTATATGATCGATAGAACGAGAACTACTATACTCACTACTCCTAGTATTATCAATCTAACTCATATTATTAGCCATATTATGCTTATATTATCGATAGAACGACAATTACTATACTTATTACTGTTATTATTATCAATGTAACTCATATTATTAGCCATATTATGCCTATATGATCGATAGAATGAGAATTACTATACTCACTACTCTTAGTATTATCACTCTAACTCATATTATTAGCCATATTATGCTTATATGATCGAGAGAACGACAATTACTATACTTATTACTCTTATTATTATCAAACTAACTCATATTATTAGCCTTATTATGCTTATATGATCGATAGAACGACAATTACTGTAGTTATTACTCTTATTATTATCAATCTAACTCATATTATTAGCCATATTATGCTTATATGATCGATAGAACGAGAATTACTATACTCACTACTCTTAGTATTATCAATCTAACTCATATTATTAGCCATATTATGCTTATATTATCGATAGAACGACAATTACTATACTTATTACTGTTATTATTATCAATCTAACTCATATTATTAGCCATATTATGCTTATATGATCGATAGAACGAGAATTACTATACTCACTACTCTTAGTATTATCAATCTAACTCATATTATTAGCCATATTATGCTTATATGATCGATAGAACGACAATTACTATACTTATTACTCTTAGTATTATCAATCTAACTCATATTATTAGCCATATTATGCTTATATGATCGATAGAACGAGAATTACTATGCTCACTACTCTTAGTATTATCAATCTAACTCATATTATTAGCCATATTATGCTTATATGATCGATAGAACGACAATTACTATACTTATTACTCTTATTATTATCAATCTAACTCATATTATTAGCCATATTATGCTTATATGATCGATAGAACGAGAACTACTATACTCACTACTCTTAGTATTATCAATCTAACTCATATTATTAGCCATATTATGCTTATATTATCGATAGAACGACAATTACTATACTTATTACTGTTATTATTATCAATCTGACTCATATTATTACCCATATTATGCTTAAATGATCGATAGAACGACAATTACTATACTTATTACTGTTATTATTATCAATCTAACTCATATTATTAGCCATATTATGATTATATGATCGATAGAACGACAAATACTATACTTATTACTCTTATTGTTACCAATCTAACCCATATTATTAGCCATATTATGCTTATATGATCGATAGAACGAGAATTACTATACTCACTACTCTTAGTATTATCAATCTAACTCATATTATTAGCCATATTATGATTATATTATCGATAGAACGACAATTACTATACTTATTACTGTTATTATTATCAATCTAACTCATATTATTAGCCATATTATGCTTATATGATCGATAGAACGACAATTACTATACTCACTACTCTTAGTATTATCACTCTAACTCATATTATTAGCCTTATTATGCTTATATGATCGATAGAACGACAATTAATATACTTATTACTCTTATTACTATCAATCTAACTCAAATTATTAGCCATATTATACTTATATGATCGATAGAACGAGAATTACTATACTCACTACTCTTAGTATTATCAATCTAACTCATATTATTAGCCATATTATGGTTATATTATCGATAGAACGACAATTACTATACTTATTACTGTTATTATTATCAATCTAACTCATATTATTAGCCATATTATGCTTAAATGATCGATAGAATGAGAATTACTATACTCACTACTCTTAGTTTTATCACTCTAACTCATATTATTAGCCATATTATGCTTATATGATCGAGAGAACGACAATTACTATACTTATTACTCTTATTATTATCAATCTAACTCATATTATTAGCCTTATTATGATTATATGATCGATAGAACGACAATTACTGTAGTTATTACTCTTATTATTATCAATCTAACTCATATTATTAGCCATATTATGCATATATGATCGATAGAAAGAGAATTACTATACTCACTACTCTTAGTATTATCAATCTAACTCATATTATTAGCCATATTATGGTTATATTATCGATAGAACACAATTACTATACTTATTAATGTTATTATTATCAATCTAACTCATATTATTAGCCATATTATGCTTAAATGATCGATAGATCTACAATTACTATACTCATTACTCTTATTATTATCAATCTAACTCATATTATTAGCCATATTATGCTTATAAGATCGATAGAACGAGAATTACTATACTCTCTACTCTTAGTATTATCAATCTATCTCATATTGTTACCCATATTATGCTTATATGATCGATAGAACGACAATTACTATACTTATTACTCTTATTATTATCAATCTAACTCATATTATTAGCCATATTATGCTTATATGATCGATAGAACGAGAACTACTATACTCACTACTCTCAGTATTATCAATCTAACTCATATTATTAGCCATATTATGCTTATATTATCGATAGAACGACAATTACTATACTTATTACTGTTATTATTATCAATCTGACTCATATTATTACCCATATTATGCTTAAATGATCGATAGAACGACAATTACTATACTTATTACTGTTATTATTATCAATCTAACTCATATTATTAGCCATATTATGCTTAAATGATCGATAGATCTACAATTACTATACTCATTACTCTTATTATTATCAATCTAACTCATATTATTAGCCATATTATGCTTATATGATCGATAGAACGAGAATTACTATGCTCACTACTCTTAGTATTATCAATCTAACTCATATTATTAGCCATATTATGCTTGTATGATCGATAGAACGACAATTACTATACTTATTACTCTTATTATTATCAATCTAACTCATATTATTAGCCATATTATACTTATATGGTCGATAGAATGAGAATTACTATACTCACTACTCTTAGTATTATCACTCTAACTCATATTATTAGCCTTATTATGCTTATATGATCGAGAGAACGACAATTACTATACTTATTACTCTTATTATTATCAATCTAACTCATATTATTAGCCTTATTATGCTTATATGATCGATAGAACGACAAGTACTGTAGTTATTACTCTTATTATTATCAATCTAACTCATATTATTAGCCATATTATGCTTATATGATCGATAGAACGACAATTACTATACTTATTACTCTTATTATTATGAATCTAACTCATATTATTCACCATATTATGCCGATATGATCGATAGAACTACAATTACTATACTCATTACTCTTATTATTATCAATCTAACTCATATTATTAGCCATATTATGCTTATATGATCGATAGAATGAGAATTACTATACTCACTACTCTTAGTATTATCACTCTAACTCATATTATTAGCCTTATTATGCTTATATGATCGAGAGAACGACAATTACTATACTTATTACTCTTATTATTATCAATCTAACTCATATTATTAGCCTTATTATGCTTATATGATCGATAGAACGACAAGTACTGTAGTTATTACTCTTATTATTATCAATCTAACTCATATTATTAGCCATATTATGCTTATATGATCGATAGAACGAGAACTACTATACTCACTACTCTTAGTATTATCAATCTAACTCATATTATTAGCCATATTATGCTTATATTATCGATAGAACGACAATTACTATACTTATTACTCTTATTATTATCAATCTAACTCATATTATTAGCCTTATTATGCTTATATGATCGATAGAACGACAATTACTGTAGTTATTTCTCTTATTATTATCAATCTAACTCATATTATTAGCCATATTTTGCTTATATGATCGATAGAACGAGAATTACTATACTCACTACTCTTAGTATTATCACTCTAACTCATATTATTAGCCTTATTATGCTTATATGATCGAGAGAACGACAATTACTATACTTATTACTCTTATTATTATCAATCTAACTCATATTATTAGCCTTATTATGCCTATATGATCGATAGAACGACAAGTACTGTAGTTATTACTCTTATTATTATCAATCTAACTCATATTATTAGCCATATTATGCTTATATGATCGATAGAACGAGAATTACTATACTCACTACTCTTAGTATTATCAATCTAACTCATATTATTAGCCATATTATGCTTATATGATCGATAGAACGACAATTACTATACTTATAACTCTTATTATTATGAATCTAACTCATATTATTCACCATATTATGCCGATATGATCGATAGAACTACAATTACTATACTCATTACTCTTATTATTATCAATCTAACTCATATTATTAGCCATATTATGCTTATATCATCGATAGAATGAGAATTACTATACTCACTACTCTTAGTATTATCACTCTAACTCATATTATTAGCCATATTATGCTTATATGATCGATAGAATGAGAATTACTATACTCACTACTCTTAGTATTATCACTCTAACTCATATTATTAGCCTTATTATGCTTATATGATCGATAGAACGACAATTACTGTAGTTATTACTCTTAGTATTATCAATCTAACTCATATTATTAGCCATATTATGGTTATATTATCGATAGAACGACAATTACTATACTTATTACTGTTATTATTATCAATCTAACTCATATTATTAGCCATATTATGCTTAAATGATCGATAGAATGAGAATTACTATACTCACTACTCTTAGTATTATCACTCTAACTCATATTATTAGCCATATTATGCTCATATGATCGAGAGAACGACAATTACTATACTTATCACTCTTATTATTATCAATCTAACTCATATTATTAGCCTTATTATGCTTATATGATCGATAGAACGACAATTACTGTAGTTATTACTCTTATTATTATCAATCTAACTCATATTTTTAGCCATATTATGCTTATATGATCGATAGAACGAGAATTACGATACTCACTACTCTTTGTATTATCAATCTAACTCATATTATTAGCCATATTATGCTTATATTATCGATAGAACGGCAATCACTATACTTATTACTGTTATTATTATCAATCTAACTCATATTATTAGCCATATTATGCTTATATGATCGATAGAACGAGAACTACTATACTCACTACTCTTAGTATTATCAATCTAACTCATATTATTAGCCATATTATGCTTATATTATCGATAGAACGACAATTACTATACTTATTACTGTTATTATTATCAATCTGACTCATATTATTACCCATATTATGCTTAAATGATCGATAGAACGACAATTACTATACTTATTACTCTTATTATTATCAATCTAACTCATATTATTAGCCATATTATGCTTATATGATCGATAGAACGACAAATACTATACTTACTACTCTTATTATTATCAATCTAACTCATATTATTAACCATATTATGCAGATATGATCGATAGAACTACAATTACTATACTCATTACTCTTATTATTATCAATCTAACTCATATTATAAGCCATATTATGCTTAAATGATCGATAGAACTACAATTACTATACTCATTACTCTTATTATTATCAATCTAACTCATATTATTAGCCATATTATGCTTATATGATCGATAGAACGAGAACTACTATACTCACTACTCTTAGTATTATCAATCTATCTCATATTATTAGCCATATTATGCTTATATTATCGATAGAACGACAATTACTATACTTATTACTGTTATTATTATCACTCTAACTCATATTATTAGCCTTATTATGCTTATATGATCGATAGAACGACAATTACTGTAGTTATTTCTCTTATTATTATCAATCTAACTCATATTATTAGCCATATTTTGCTTATATGATCGATAGAACTACAATTACTATACCCATTACTCTTATTATTATCAATCTAACTCATATTCTTAGCCATATTATGCTTATATGATCGATAGAACGAGAATTACTATACTCACTACTCTTAGTATTATCAATCTAACTCATATTATTAGCCTTATTATGCTTATATGATCGATAGAACGACAAGTACTGTAGTTATTACTCTTATTATTATCAATCTAACTCATATTATTAGACATATTATGCTTATATGATCGATAGAACGAGAATTACTATACTCACTACTCTTAGTATTATCACTCTAACTCATGTTATTAGCCTTATTATGCTTATATGATCGAGAGAACGACAATTACTATACTTATTACTCTTATTATTATCAATCTAACTCATATTATTAGCCATATTATGCTTATATGATCGATAGAACGAGAACTACTATACTCACTACTCTTAGTATTATCAATCTAACTCATATTATTAGCCATATTATGCTTATATTATCGATAGAACGACAATTACTATACTTATTACTGTTATTATTATCAATCTGACTCATATTATTACCCATATTATGCTTAAATGATCGATAGAACGACAATTACTATACTTATTACTCTTAGTATTATCAATCTAACTCATATTATTAGCCATATTATGCTTATATGATCGAGAGAACGACAATTACTATACTTATTACTCTTATTATTACCAATCTAACTCATATTATTAGCCTTATTATGCTTATATGATCGATAGAACGACAAGTACTGTAGTTATTACTCTTATTATTATCAATCTAACTCATATTATTAGCCATATTATGCTTATATGATCGATAGAACGAGAATTACTATACTCACTACTCTTAGTATTATCAATCTAACTCATATTATTAGCCATATTATGCTTATATGATCGATAGAACGACAATTACTATACTTATTACTCTTATTATTATGAATCTAACTCATATTATTCACCATATTATGCCGATATGATCGATAGAACTACAATTACTATACTCATTACTCTTATTATTATCAATCTAACTCATATTATTAGCCATATTATGCTTATATGATCGATAGAATGAGAATTGCTATACTCACTACTCTTAGTATTATCACTCTAACTCATATTATTAGCCTTATTATGCATATATGATCGATAGAACGACAATTACTATACTTATTACTCTTATTACTATCAATCTAACTCATATTATTAGCCATATTATGCTTATATGATCGATAGAACGAGAATTACTATACTCACTACTCTTAGTATTATCAATCTAACTCATATTATTAGCCATATTATGGTTATATTATCGATAGAACGACAATTACTATACTTATTACACTTATTATTATCAATCTAACTCATATTATTAGCCTTATTATGCTTATATGATCGATAGAACGACAATTACTGTAGTTATTACTCTTATTGTTATCAATCTAACTCATATTATTAGCCATATTATGCTTATATGATCGATAGAACGAGAATTACTATACTCACTACTCTTAGTATTATCAATCTAACTCATATTATTAGCCATATTATGCTTATATGATCGATGGAACGAGAACTACTATACTCACTACTCTTAGTATTATCAATCTAACTCATATTATTAGCCATATTATGCTTAAATGATCGATAGAACGACAATTACTATACTTATTACTCTTATTATTATCAATCTAACTCGTATTATTAGCCATATTATGCTTACATGATCGATAGAACAACAAATACTATACTTATTACTCTTATTATTATCAATCTATATCATATTATTAGCCATATTATGCCGATATGATCGATAGAACTACAATTACTATACTCATTACTCTTATTATTATCAATCTAACTCATATTATTAGCCATATTATGCTTACATGATCGATAGAACGACAAATACTATACTTATTACTCTTAGTATTATCAATCTAACTCATATTATTAGCCATATTATGCTTATATTGTCGATAGAACGACAATTACTATACTTATTACTGTTATTATTATCAATCTAACTCATATTAGTAGCCATATTATGCTTAAATGATCGATAGAATGAGAATTACTATACTCACTACTCTTAGTATTATCACTCTAACTCATATTATTAGCCATGTTATGCTTATATGATCGAGAGAACGACAATTACTATACTTATTACTGTTATTATTATCAATCTAACTCATATTATTAGCCATATTATGCTTATATGATCGATAGAATGAGAATTACTATACTCACTACTCTTAGTATTATCACTCTAACTCATATTATTAGCCTTATTATGCTTATATGATCGATAGAACGACAATTACTGTAGTTATTACTCTTAGTATTATCAATCTAACTCATATTATTAGCCATATTATGGTTATATTATCGATAGAACGACAATTACTATACTTATTACTGTTATTATTATCAATCTAACTCATATTATTAGCCATATTATGCTTAAATGATCGATAGAATGAGAATTACTATACTCACTACTCTTAGTATTATCACGCTAACTCATATTATTAGCCATATTATGCTCATATGATCGAGAGAACGACAATTACTATACTTATTACTCTTATTATTATCAATCTAACTCATATTATTAGCCTTATTATGCTTATATGATCGATAGAACGACAATTACTGTAGTTATTACTCTTATTATTATCAATCTAACTCATATTATTAGCCATATTATGCTTATACGATCGATAGAACGAGAATTACGATACTCACTACTCTTAGTATTATCAATCTAACTCATATTATTAGCCATATTATGCTTATATTATCGATAGAACGACAATTACTATACTTATTACTGTTATTATTATCAATCTGACTCATATTATTACCCATATTATGCTTAAATGATCGATAGAACGACAATTACTATACTTATTACACTTATTATTATCAATGTAACTCATATTATTAGCCATATTATGCTTATATGATCGATAGAACGACAAATACTATACTTACTACTCTTATTATTATCAATCTAACTCATATTATTAGCCATATTATGCTTATATGATCGATAGAACGACAATTACTATACTCATTACTCTTATTATTATGAATCTAACTCATATTATTCACCATATTATGCCGATATGATCGATAGAACTACAATTACTATACTCATTACTCTTATTATTATCAATCTAACTCATATTATTAGCCATATTATGCTTATATGATCAATAGAATGAGAATTACTATACTCACTACTCTTAGTATTATCACTCTAACTCATATTATTAGCCTTATTATGCTTATATGATCGAGAGAACGACAATTACTATACTTATTACTCTTATTATTATCAATCTAACTCATATTATTAGCCTTATTATGCTTATATGATCGATAGAACGACAAGTACTGTAGTTATTACTCTTATTATTATCAATCTAACTCATATTATTAGCCATATTATGCTTATATGATCGATAGAACGAGAATTACTATACTCACTACTCTTAGTATTATCAATCTAACTCATATTATTAGCCATATTATGCTTATATGATCGATAGAACGACAATTACTATACTTATTACTCTTATTATTATGAATCTAACTCATATTATTCACCATATTATGCCGATATGATCGATAGAACTACAATTACTATACTCATTACTCTTATTTTTATCAATCTAACTCATATTATTAGCCATATTATGCTTATATCATCGATAGAATGAGAATTACTATACTCACTACTCTTAGTATTATCACTCTAACTCATATTATTAGCCATATTATGCTTATATGATCGATAGAATGAGAATTACTATACTCACTACTCTTAGTATTATCACTCTAACTCATATTATTAGCCTTATTATGCTTATATGATCGATAGAACGACAATTACTGTAGTTATTACTCTTAGTATTATCAATCTAACTCATATTATTAGCCATATTATGGTTATATTATCGATAGAACGACAATTACTATACTTATTACTGTTATTATTATCAATCTAACTCATATTATTAGCCATATTATGCTTAAATGATCGATAGAATGAGAATTACTATACTCACTACTCTTAGTATTATCACTCTAACTCATATTATTAGCCATATTATGCTCGGATGATCGAGAGAACGACAATTACTATACTTATTACTCTTATTATTATCAATCTAACTCATATTATTAGCCTTATTATGCTTATATGATCGATAGAACGACAATTACTGTAGTTATTACTCTTATTATTATCAATCTAACTCATATTATTAGCCATATTATGCTTATATGATCGATAGAACGAGAATTACGATACCCACTACTCTTAGTATTATCAATCTAACTCATATTATTAGCCATATTATGCTTATATTATCGATAGAACGACAATTACTATACTTATTACTGTTATTATTATCAATCTAACTCATATTATTAGCCATATTATGCTTATATGATCGATAGAACGAGAATTACTATACTCACTACTCTTAGTATTATCAATCTAACTCATATTATTAGCCATATTATGCTTATATTATCGATAGAACGACAGTTACTATACTTATTACTGTTATTATTATCAATCTAACTCATATTATTAGCCATATTTTGCTTATATGATCGATAGAACTACAATTACTATACCCATTACTCTTATTATTATCAATCTAACTCATATTATTAGCCATATTATGCTTATATGATCGATAGAACGAGAATTACTATACTCACTACTCTTAGTATTATCAATCTAACTCATATTATTAGCCTTATTATGCTTATATGATCGATAGAACGACAAGTACTGTAGTTATTACTCTTATTATTATCAATCTAACTCATATTATTAGCCATATTATGCTTATATGATCGATAGAACGAGAATTACTATACTCACTACTCTTAGTATTATCACTCTAACTCATATTATTAGCCTTATTATGCTTATATGATCGAGAGAACGACAATTACTATACTTATTACTCTTATTATTATCAATCTAACTCGTATTATTAGCCATATTATGCTTACATGATCGATAGAACGACAAATACTATACTTATTACTCTTATTATTATCAATCTATATCATATTATTAGCCATACTATGCTTATATGATCGATAGAACGACAATTACTATACTCACTACTCTTAGTATTATCAATCTAACTCATATTATTAGCCATATTATGCTTATATGATCGATAGAACGACAATTACTATACTTATTACTCTTATTATTATGAATCTAACTCATATTATTCACCATATTATGCCGATATGATCGATAGAACTACAATTACTATACTCATTACTCTTATTATTATCAATCTAACTCATATTATTAGCCATATTATGCTTATATCATCGATAGAATGAGAATTACTATACTCACTACTCTTAGTATTATCACTCTAACTCATATTATTAGCCATATTATGCTTATATGATCGATAGAATGAGAATTACTATACTCACTACTCTTAGTATTATCACTCTAACTCATATTATTAGCCTTATTATGCTTATATGATCGATAGAACGACAATTACTGTAGTTATTACTCTTAGTATTATCAATCTAACTCATATTATTAGCCATATTATGGTTATATTATCGATAGAACGACAATTACTATACTTATTACTGTTATTATTATCAATCTAACTCATATTATTAGCCATATTATGCTTAAATGATCGATAGAATGAGAATTACTATACTCACTACTCTTAGTATTATCACTCTAACTCATATTATTAGCCATATTATGCTCATATGATCGAGAGAACGACAATTACTATACTTATCACTCTTATTATTATCAATCTAACTCATATTATTAGCCTTATTATGCTTATATGATCGATAGAACGACAATTACTGTAGTTATTACTCTTATTATTATCAATCTAACTCATATTTTTAGCCATATTATGCTTATATGATCGATAGAACGAGAATTACGATACTCACTACTCTTTGTATTATCAATCTAACTCATATTATTAGCCATATTATGCTTATATTATCGATAGAACGGCAATCACTATACTTATTACTGTTATTATTATCAATCTAACTCATATTATTAGCCATATTATGCTTATATGATCGATAGAACGAGAACTACTATACTCACTACTCTTAGTATTATCAATCTAACTCATATTATTAGCCATATTATGCTTATATTATCGATAGAACGACAATTACTATACTTATTACTGTTATTATTATCAATCTGACTCATATTATTACCCATATTATGCTTAAATGATCGATAGAACGACAATTACTATACTTATTACTCTTATTATTATCAATCTAACTCATATTATTAGCCATATTATGCTTATATGATCGATAGAACGACAAATACTATACTTACTACTCTTATTATTATCAATCTAACTCATATTATTAACCATATTATGCAGATATGATCGATAGAACTACAATTACTATACTCATTACTCTTATTATTATCAATCTAACTCATATTATAAGCCATATTATGCTTAAATGATCGATAGAACTACAATTACTATACTCATTACTCTTATTATTATCAATCTAACTCATATTATTAGCCATATTATGCTTATATGATCGATAGAACGAGAACTACTATACTCACTACTCTTAGTATTATCAATCTATCTCATATTATTAGCCATATTATGCTTATATTATCGATAGAACGACAATTACTATACTTATTACTGTTATTATTATCACTCTAACTCATATTATTAGCCTTATTATGCTTATATGATCGATAGAACGACAATTACTGTAGTTATTTCTCTTATTATTATCAATCTAACTCATATTATTAGCCATATTTTGCTTATATGATCGATAGAACTACAATTACTATACCCATTACTCTTATTATTATCAATCTAACTCATATTCTTAGCCATATTATGCTTATATGATCGATAGAACGAGAATTACTATACTCACTACTCTTAGTATTATCAATCTAACTCATATTATTAGCCTTATTATGCTTATATGATCGATAGAACGACAAGTACTGTAGTTATTACTCTTATTATTATCAATCTAACTCATATTATTAGACATATTATGCTTATATGATCGATAGAACGAGAATTACTATACTCACTACTCTTAGTATTATCACTCTAACTCATGTTATTAGCCTTATTATGCTTATATGATCGAGAGAACGACAATTACTATACTTATTACTCTTATTATTATCAATCTAACTCATATTATTAGCCATATTATGCTTATATGATCGATAGAACGAGAACTACTATACTCACTACTCTTAGTATTATCAATCTAACTCATATTATTAGCCATATTATGCTTATATTATCGATAGAACGACAATTACTATACTTATTACTGTTATTATTATCAATCTGACTCATATTATTACCCATATTATGCTTAAATGATCGATAGAACGACAATTACTATACTTATTACTCTTAGTATTATCAATCTAACTCATATTATTAGCCATATTATGCTTATATGATCGAGAGAACGACAATTACTATACTTATTACTCTTATTATTACCAATCTAACTCATATTATTAGCCTTATTATGCTTATATGATCGATAGAACGACAAGTACTGTAGTTATTACTCTTATTATTATCAATCTAACTCATATTATTAGCCATATTATGCTTATATGATCGATAGAACGAGAATTACTATACTCACTACTCTTAGTATTATCAATCTAACTCATATTATTAGCCATATTATGCTTATATGATCGATAGAACGACAATTACTATACTTATTACTCTTATTATTATGAATCTAACTCATATTATTCACCATATTATGCCGATATGATCGATAGAACTACAATTACTATACTCATTACTCTTATTATTATCAATCTAACTCATATTATTAGCCATATTATGCTTATATGATCGATAGAATGAGAATTGCTATACTCACTACTCTTAGTATTATCACTCTAACTCATATTATTAGCCTTATTATGCATATATGATCGATAGAACGACAATTACTATACTTATTACTCTTATTACTATCAATCTAACTCATATTATTAGCCATATTATGCTTATATGATCGATAGAACGAGAATTACTATACTCACTACTCTTAGTATTATCAATCTAACTCATATTATTAGCCATATTATGGTTATATTATCGATAGAACGACAATTACTATACTTATTACACTTATTATTATCAATCTAACTCATATTATTAGCCTTATTATGCTTATATGATCGATAGAACGACAATTACTGTAGTTATTACTCTTATTGTTATCAATCTAACTCATATTATTAGCCATATTATGCTTATATGATCGATAGAACGAGAATTACTATACTCACTACTCTTAGTATTATCAATCTAACTCATATTATTAGCCATATTATGCTTATATGATCGATGGAACGAGAACTACTATACTCACTACTCTTAGTATTATCAATCTAACTCATATTATTAGCCATATTATGCTTAAATGATCGATAGAACGACAATTAGTATACTTATTACTCTTATTATTATCAATCTAACTCGTATTATTAGCCATATTATGCTTACATGATCGATAGAACAACAAATACTATACTTATTACTCTTATTATTATCAATCTATATCATATTATTAGCCATATTATGCCGATATGATCGATAGAACTACAATTACTATACTCATTACTCTTATTATTATCAATCTAACTCATATTATTAGCCATATTATGCTTACATGATCGATAGAACGACAAATACTATACTTATTACTCTTAGTATTATCAATCTAACTCATATTATTAGCCATATTATGCTTATATTGTCGATAGAACGACAATTACTATACTTATTACTGTTATTATTATCAATCTAACTCATATTAGTAGCCATATTATGCTTAAATGATCGATAGAATGAGAATTACTATACTCACTACTCTTAGTATTATCACTCTAACTCATATTATTAGCCATGTTATGCTTATATGATCGAGAGAACGACAATTACTATACTTATTACTGTTATTATTATCAATCTAACTCATATTATTAGCCATATTATGCTTATATGATCGATAGAATGAGAATTACTATACTCACTACTCTTAGTATTATCACTCTAACTCATATTATTAGCCTTATTATGCTTATATGATCGATAGAACGACAATTACTGTAGTTATTACTCTTAGTATTATCAATCTAACTCATATTATTAGCCATATTATGGTTATATTATCGATAGAACGACAATTACTATACTTATTACTGTTATTATTATCAATCTAACTCATATTATTAGCCATATTATGCTTAAATGATCGATAGAATGAGAATTACTATACTCACTACTCTTAGTATTATCACGCTAACTCATATTATTAGCCATATTATGCTCATATGATCGAGAGAACGACAATTACTATACTTATTACTCTTATTATTATCAATCTAACTCATATTATTAGCCTTATTATGCTTATATGATCGATAGAACGACAATTACTGTAGTTATTACTCTTATTATTATCAATCTAACTCATATTATTAGCCATATTATGCTTATACGATCGATAGAACGAGAATTACGATACTCACTACTCTTAGTATTATCAATCTAACTCATATTATTAGCCATATTATGCTTATATTATCGATAGAACGACAATTACTATACTTATTACTGTTATTATTATCAATCTGACTCATATTATTACCCATATTATGCTTAAATGATCGATAGAACGACAATTACTATACTTATTACACTTATTATTATCAATGTAACTCATATTATTAGCCATATTATGCTTATATGATCGATAGAACGACAAATACTATACTTACTACTCTTATTATTATCAATCTAACTCATATTATTAGCCATATTATGCTTATATGATCGATAGAACGACAATTACTATACTCATTACTCTTATTATTATGAATCTAACTCATATTATTCACCATATTATGCCGATATGATCGATAGAACTACAATTACTATACTCATTACTCTTATTATTATCAATCTAACTCATATTATTAGCCATATTATGCTTATATGATCAATAGAATGAGAATTACTATACTCACTACTCTTAGTATTATCACTCTAACTCATATTATTAGCCTTATTATGCTTATATGATCGAGAGAACGACAATTACTATACTTATTACTGTTATTATTATCACTCTAACTCATATTATTAGCCTTATTATGCTTATATGATCGATAGAACGACAATTACTGTAGTTATTTCTCTTATTATTATCAATCTAACTCATATTATTAGCCATATTTTGCTTATATGATCGATAGAACTACAATTACTATACCCATTACTCTTATTATTATCAATCTAACTCATATTCTTAGCCATATTATGCTTATATGATCGATAGAACGAGAATTACTATACTCACTACTCTTAGTATTATCAATCTAACTCATATTATTAGCCTTATTATGCTTATATGATCGATAGAACGACAAGTACTGTAGTTATTACTCTTATTATTATCAATCTAACTCATATTATTAGACATATTATGCTTATATGATCGATAGAACGAGAATTACTATACTCACTACTCTTAGTATTATCACTCTAACTCATGTTATTAGCCTTATTATGCTTATATGATCGAGAGAACGACAATTACTATACTTATTACTCTTATTATTATCAATCTAACTCATATTATTAGCCATATTATGCTTATATGATCGATAGAACGAGAACTACTATACTCACTACTCTTAGTATTATCAATCTAACTCATATTATTAGCCATATTATGCTTATATTATCGATAGAACGACAATTACTATACTTATTACTGTTATTATTATCAATCTGACTCATATTATTACCCATATTATGCTTAAATGATCGATAGAACGACAATTACTATACTTATTACTCTTAGTATTATCAATCTAACTCATATTATTAGCCATATTATGCTTATATGATCGAGAGAACGACAATTACTATACTTATTACTCTTATTATTACCAATCTAACTCATATTATTAGCCTTATTATGCTTATATGATCGATAGAACGACAAGTACTGTAGTTATTACTCTTATTATTATCAATCTAACTCATATTATTAGCCATATTATGCTTATATGATCGATAGAACGAGAATTACTATACTCACTACTCTTAGTATTATCAATCTAACTCATATTATTAGCCATATTATGCTTATATGATCGATAGAACGACAATTACTATACTTATTACTCTTATTATTATGAATCTAACTCATATTATTCACCATATTATGCCGATATGATCGATAGAACTACAATTACTATACTCATTACTCTTATTATTATCAATCTAACTCATATTATTAGCCATATTATGCTTATATGATCGATAGAATGAGAATTGCTATACTCACTACTCTTAGTATTATCACTCTAACTCATATTATTAGCCTTATTATGCATATATGATCGATAGAACGACAATTACTATACTTATTACTCTTATTACTATCAATCTAACTCATATTATTAGCCATATTATGCTTATATGATCGATAGAACGAGAATTACTATACTCACTACTCTTAGTATTATCAATCTAACTCATATTATTAGCCATATTATGGTTATATTATCGATAGAACGACAATTACTATACTTATTACACTTATTATTATCAATCTAACTCATATTATTAGCCTTATTATGCTTATATGATCGATAGAACGACAATTACTGTAGTTATTACTCTTATTGTTATCAATCTAACTCATATTATTAGCCATATTATGCTTATATGATCGATAGAACGAGAATTACTATACTCACTACTCTTAGTATTATCAATCTAACTCATATTATTAGCCATATTATGCTTATATGATCGATGGAACGAGAACTACTATACTCACTACTCTTAGTATTATCAATCTAACTCATATTATTAGCCATATTATGCTTAAATGATCGATAGAACGACAATTACTATACTTATTACTCTTATTATTATCAATCTAACTCGTATTATTAGCCATATTATGCTTACATGATCGATAGAACAACAAATACTATACTTATTACTCTTATTATTATCAATCTATATCATATTATTAGCCATATTATGCCGATATGATCGATAGAACTACAATTACTATACTCATTACTCTTATTATTATCAATCTAACTCATATTATTAGCCATATTATGCTTACATGATCGATAGAACGACAAATACTATACTTATTACTCTTAGTATTATCAATCTAACTCATATTATTAGCCATATTATGCTTATATTGTCGATAGAACGACAATTACTATACTTATTACTGTTATTATTATCAATCTAACTCATATTAGTAGCCATATTATGCTTAAATGATCGATAGAATGAGAATTACTATACTCACTACTCTTAGTATTATCACTCTAACTCATATTATTAGCCATGTTATGCTTATATGATCGAGAGAACGACAATTACTATACTTATTACTGTTATTATTATCAATCTAACTCATATTATTAGCCATATTATGCTTATATGATCGATAGAATGAGAATTACTATACTCACTACTCTTAGTATTATCACTCTAACTCATATTATTAGCCTTATTATGCTTATATGATCGATAGAACGACAATTACTGTAGTTATTACTCTTAGTATTATCAATCTAACTCATATTATTAGCCATATTATGGTTATATTATCGATAGAACGACAATTACTATACTTATTACTGTTATTATTATCAATCTAACTCATATTATTAGCCATATTATGCTTAAATGATCGATAGAATGAGAATTACTATACTCACTACTCTTAGTATTATCACGCTAACTCATATTATTAGCCATATTATGCTCATATGATCGAGAGAACGACAATTACTATACTTATTACTCTTATTATTATCAATCTAACTCATATTATTAGCCTTATTATGCTTATATGATCGATAGAACGACAATTACTGTAGTTATTACTCTTATTATTATCAATCTAACTCATATTATTAGCCATATTATGCTTATACGATCGATAGAACGAGAATTACGATACTCACTACTCTTAGTATTATCAATCTAACTCATATTATTAGCCATATTATGCTTATATTATCGATAGAACGACAATTACTATACTTATTACTGTTATTATTATCAATCTGACTCATATTATTACCCATATTATGCTTAAATGATCGATAGAACGACAATTACTATACTTATTACACTTATTATTATCAATGTAACTCATATTATTAGCCATATTATGCTTATATGATCGATAGAACGACAAATACTATACTTACTACTCTTATTATTATCAATCTAACTCATATTATTAGCCATATTATGCTTATATGATCGATAGAACGACAATTACTATACTCATTACTCTTATTATTATGAATCTAACTCATATTATTCACCATATTATGCCGATATGATCGATAGAACTACAATTACTATACTCATTACTCTTATTATTATCAATCTAACTCATATTATTAGCCATATTATGCTTATATGATCAATAGAATGAGAATTACTATACTCACTACTCTTAGTATTATCACTCTAACTCATATTATTAGCCTTATTATGCTTATATGATCGAGAGAACGACAATTACTATACTTATTACTCTTATTATTATCAATCTAACTCATATTATTAGCCTTATTATGCTTATATGATCGATAGAACGACAAGTACTGTAGTTATTACTCTTATTATTATCAATCTAACTCATATTATTAGCCATATTATGCTTATATGATCGATAGAACGAGAATTACTATACTCACTACTCTTAGTATTATCAATCTAACTCATATTATTAGCCATATTATGCTTATATGATCGATAGAACGACAATTACTATACTTATTACTCTTATTATTATGAATCTAACTCATATTATTCACCATATTATGCCGATATGATCGATAGAACTACAATTACTATACTCATTACTCTTATTTTTATCAATCTAACTCATATTATTAGCCATATTATGCTTATATCATCGATAGAATGAGAATTACTATACTCACTACTCTTAGTATTATCACTCTAACTCATATTATTAGCCATATTATGCTTATATGATCGATAGAATGAGAATTACTATACTCACTACTCTTAGTATTATCACTCTAACTCATATTATTAGCCTTATTATGCTTATATGATCGATAGAACGACAATTACTGTAGTTATTACTCTTAGTATTATCAATCTAACTCATATTATTAGCCATATTATGGTTATATTATCGATAGAACGACAATTACTATACTTATTACTGTTATTATTATCAATCTAACTCATATTATTAGCCATATTATGCTTAAATGATCGATAGAATGAGAATTACTATACTCACTACTCTTAGTATTATCACTCTAACTCATATTATTAGCCATATTATGCTCGGATGATCGAGAGAACGACAATTACTATACTTATTACTCTTATTATTATCAATCTAACTCATATTATTAGCCTTATTATGCTTATATGATCGATAGAACGACAATTACTGTAGTTATTACTCTTATTATTATCAATCTAACTCATATTATTAGCCATATTATGCTTATATGATCGATAGAACGAGAATTACGATACCCACTACTCTTAGTATTATCAATCTAACTCATATTATTAGCCATATTATGCTTATATTATCGATAGAACGACAATTACTATACTTATTACTGTTATTATTATCAATCTAACTCATATTATTAGCCATATTATGCTTATATGATCGATAGAACGAGAATTACTATACTCACTACTCTTAGTATTATCAATCTAACTCATATTATTAGCCATATTATGCTTATATTATCGATAGAACGACAGTTACTATACTTATTACTGTTATTATTATCAATCTAACTCATATTATTAGCCATATTTTGCTTATATGATCGATAGAACTACAATTACTATACCCATTACTCTTATTATTATCAATCTAACTCATATTATTAGCCATATTATGCTTATATGATCGATAGAACGAGAATTACTATACTCACTACTCTTAGTATTATCAATCTAACTCATATTATTAGCCTTATTATGCTTATATGATCGATAGAACGACAAGTACTGTAGTTATTACTCTTATTATTATCAATCTAACTCATATTATTAGCCATATTATGCTTATATGATCGATAGAACGAGAATTACTATACTCACTACTCTTAGTATTATCACTCTAACTCATATTATTAGCCTTATTATGCTTATATGATCGAGAGAACGACAATTACTATACTTATTACTCTTATTATTATCAATCTAACTCGTATTATTAGCCATATTATGCTTACATGATCGATAGAACGACAAATACTATACTTATTACTCTTATTATTATCAATCTATATCATATTATTAGCCATACTATGCTTATATGATCGATAGAACGACAATTACTATACTCACTACTCTTAGTATTATCAATCTAACTCATATTATTAGCCATATTATGCTTATATGATCGATAGAACGACAATTACTATACTTATTACTCTTATTATTATGAATCTAACTCATATTATTCACCATATTATGCCGATATGATCGATAGAACTACAATTACTATACTCATTACTCTTATTATTATCAATCTAACTCATATTATTAGCCATATTATGCTTATATCATCGATAGAATGAGAATTACTATACTCACTACTCTTAGTATTATCACTCTAACTCATATTATTAGCCATATTATGCTTATATGATCGATAGAATGAGAATTACTATACTCACTACTCTTAGTATTATCACTCTAACTCATATTATTAGCCTTATTATGCTTATATGATCGATAGAACGACAATTACTGTAGTTATTACTCTTAGTATTATCAATCTAACTCATATTATTAGCCATATTATGGTTATATTATCGATAGAACGACAATTACTATACTTATTACTGTTATTATTATCAATCTAACTCATATTATTAGCCATATTATGCTTAAATGATCGATAGAATGAGAATTACTATACTCACTACTCTTAGTATTATCACTCTAACTCATATTATTAGCCATATTATGCTCATATGATCGAGAGAACGACAATTACTATACTTATCACTCTTATTATTATCAATCTAACTCATATTATTAGCCTTATTATGCTTATATGATCGATAGAACGACAATTACTGTAGTTATTACTCTTATTATTATCAATCTAACTCATATTTTTAGCCATATTATGCTTATATGATCGATAGAACGAGAATTACGATACTCACTACTCTTTGTATTATCAATCTAACTCATATTATTAGCCATATTATGCTTATATTATCGATAGAACGGCAATCACTATACTTATTACTGTTATTATTATCAATCTAACTCATATTATTAGCCATATTATGCTTATATGATCGATAGAACGAGAACTACTATACTCACTACTCTTAGTATTATCAATCTAACTCATATTATTAGCCATATTATGCTTATATTATCGATAGAACGACAATTACTATACTTATTACTGTTATTATTATCAATCTGACTCATATTATTACCCATATTATGCTTAAATGATCGATAGAACGACAATTACTATACTTATTACTCTTATTATTATCAATCTAACTCATATTATTAGCCATATTATGCTTATATGATCGATAGAACGACAAATACTATACTTACTACTCTTATTATTATCAATCTAACTCATATTATTAACCATATTATGCAGATATGATCGATAGAACTACAATTACTATACTCATTACTCTTATTATTATCAATCTAACTCATATTATAAGCCATATTATGCTTAAATGATCGATAGAACTACAATTACTATACTCATTACTCTTATTATTATCAATCTAACTCATATTATTAGCCATATTATGCTTATATGATCGATAGAACGAGAACTACTATACTCACTACTCTTAGTATTATCAATCTATCTCATATTATTAGCCATATTATGCTTATATTATCGATAGAACGACAATTACTATACTTATTACTGTTATTATTATCACTCTAACTCATATTATTAGCCTTATTATGCTTATATGATCGATAGAACGACAATTACTGTAGTTATTTCTCTTATTATTATCAATCTAACTCATATTATTAGCCATATTTTGCTTATATGATCGATAGAACTACAATTACTATACCCATTACTCTTATTATTATCAATCTAACTCATATTCTTAGCCATATTATGCTTATATGATCGATAGAACGAGAATTACTATACTCACTACTCTTAGTATTATCAATCTAACTCATATTATTAGCCTTATTATGCTTATATGATCGATAGAACGACAAGTACTGTAGTTATTACTCTTATTATTATCAATCTAACTCATATTATTAGACATATTATGCTTATATGATCGATAGAACGAGAATTACTATACTCACTACTCTTAGTATTATCACTCTAACTCATGTTATTAGCCTTATTATGCTTATATGATCGAGAGAACGACAATTACTATACTTATTACTCTTATTATTATCAATCTAACTCATATTATTAGCCATATTATGCTTATATGATCGATAGAACGAGAACTACTATACTCACTACTCTTAGTATTATCAATCTAACTCATATTATTAGCCATATTATGCTTATATTATCGATAGAACGACAATTACTATACTTATTACTGTTATTATTATCAATCTGACTCATATTATTACCCATATTATGCTTAAATGATCGATAGAACGACAATTACTATACTTATTACTCTTAGTATTATCAATCTAACTCATATTATTAGCCATATTATGCTTATATGATCGAGAGAACGACAATTACTATACTTATTACTCTTATTATTACCAATCTAACTCATATTATTAGCCTTATTATGCTTATATGATCGATAGAACGACAAGTACTGTAGTTATTACTCTTATTATTATCAATCTAACTCATATTATTAGCCATATTATGCTTATATGATCGATAGAACGAGAATTACTATACTCACTACTCTTAGTATTATCAATCTAACTCATATTATTAGCCATATTATGCTTATATGATCGATAGAACGACAATTACTATACTTATTACTCTTATTATTATGAATCTAACTCATATTATTCACCATATTATGCCGATATGATCGATAGAACTACAATTACTATACTCATTACTCTTATTATTATCAATCTAACTCATATTATTAGCCATATTATGCTTATATGATCGATAGAATGAGAATTGCTATACTCACTACTCTTAGTATTATCACTCTAACTCATATTATTAGCCTTATTATGCATATATGATCGATAGAACGACAATTACTATACTTATTACTCTTATTACTATCAATCTAACTCATATTATTAGCCATATTATGCTTATATGATCGATAGAACGAGAATTACTATACTCACTACTCTTAGTATTATCAATCTAACTCATATTATTAGCCATATTATGGTTATATTATCGATAGAACGACAATTACTATACTTATTACACTTATTATTATCAATCTAACTCATATTATTAGCCTTATTATGCTTATATGATCGATAGAACGACAATTACTGTAGTTATTACTCTTATTGTTATCAATCTAACTCATATTATTAGCCATATTATGCTTATATGATCGATAGAACGAGAATTACTATACTCACTACTCTTAGTATTATCAATCTAACTCATATTATTAGCCATATTATGCTTATATGATCGATGGAACGAGAACTACTATACTCACTACTCTTAGTATTATCAATCTAACTCATATTATTAGCCATATTATGCTTAAATGATCGATAGAACGACAATTACTATACTTATTACTCTTATTATTATCAATCTAACTCGTATTATTAGCCATATTATGCTTACATGATCGATAGAACAACAAATACTATACTTATTACTCTTATTATTATCAATCTATATCATATTATTAGCCATATTATGCCGATATGATCGATAGAACTACAATTACTATACTCATTACTCTTATTATTATCAATCTAACTCATATTATTAGCCATATTATGCTTACATGATCGATAGAACGACAAATACTATACTTATTACTCTTAGTATTATCAATCTAACTCATATTATTAGCCATATTATGCTTATATTGTCGATAGAACGACAATTACTATACTTATTACTGTTATTATTATCAATCTAACTCATATTAGTAGCCATATTATGCTTAAATGATCGATAGAATGAGAATTACTATACTCACTACTCTTAGTATTATCACTCTAACTCATATTATTAGCCATGTTATGCTTATATGATCGAGAGAACGACAATTACTATACTTATTACTGTTATTATTATCAATCTAACTCATATTATTAGCCATATTATGCTTATATGATCGATAGAATGAGAATTACTATACTCACTACTCTTAGTATTATCACTCTAACTCATATTATTAGCCTTATTATGCTTATATGATCGATAGAACGACAATTACTGTAGTTATTACTCTTAGTATTATCAATCTAACTCATATTATTAGCCATATTATGGTTATATTATCGATAGAACGACAATTACTATACTTATTACTGTTATTATTATCAATCTAACTCATATTATTAGCCATATTATGCTTAAATGATCGATAGAATGAGAATTACTATACTCACTACTCTTAGTATTATCACGCTAACTCATATTATTAGCCATATTATGCTCATATGATCGAGAGAACGACAATTACTATACTTATTACTCTTATTATTATCAATCTAACTCATATTATTAGCCTTATTATGCTTATATGATCGATAGAACGACAATTACTGTAGTTATTACTCTTATTATTATCAATCTAACTCATATTATTAGCCATATTATGCTTATACGATCGATAGAACGAGAATTACGATACTCACTACTCTTAGTATTATCAATCTAACTCATATTATTAGCCATATTATGCTTATATTATCGATAGAACGACAATTACTATACTTATTACTGTTATTATTATCAATCTGACTCATATTATTACCCATATTATGCTTAAATGATCGATAGAACGACAATTACTATACTTATTACACTTATTATTATCAATGTAACTCATATTATTAGCCATATTATGCTTATATGATCGATAGAACGACAAATACTATACTTACTACTCTTATTATTATCAATCTAACTCATATTATTAGCCATATTATGCTTATATGATCGATAGAACGACAATTACTATACTCATTACTCTTATTATTATGAATCTAACTCATATTATTCACCATATTATGCCGATATGATCGATAGAACTACAATTACTATACTCATTACTCTTATTATTATCAATCTAACTCATATTATTAGCCATATTATGCTTATATGATCAATAGAATGAGAATTACTATACTCACTACTCTTAGTATTATCACTCTAACTCATATTATTAGCCTTATTATGCTTATATGATCGAGAGAACGACAATTACTATACTTATTACTCTTATTATTATCAATCTAACTCATATTATTAGCCTTATTATGCTTATATGATCGATAGAACGACAAGTACTGTAGTTATTACTCTTATTATTATCAATCTAACTCATATTATTAGCCATATTATGCTTATATGATCGATAGAACGAGAATTACTA
>NW_027474681.1:0-32296 GCF_050947335.1 Megachile rotundata | reverse complement strand
ATGCTTATATGATCGATAGGACGACAATTACTATACTTGTTACTCTTATTTTTATCAATCTAACTCATATTATTAGCCATATTATGCTTATATGATCGATTGAACGACAATTTCTATACTTGTTACTCTCATTATTATCAATCTAACTCATATTATTAGCCATATTATGCTTATATGATCGATTGAACGACAATTTCTAAACCTGTTACTCTCATTATTATCAATCTAACTCATATTATTAGCCATATTATGCTTATATGATCGATAGAATGGCAATTACTATACATATTACTCTTACTTTTATCAATCTGACTCATATTATTAGCCATATTATGCTTATATGATCGATTGAATGACACTTACTATACTTGTTACTCTCATTATTATCAATCTAACTCATATTATTAGCCATATTATGCTTATATGATCGATAGAAGGACAATTACTATACTTATTATTGTTGTTATTATCAATCTAACTCATATTATTAGCCATATTATGCTTATATGATCGATAGAATGACAGTTACTATACTTAGTACTCTTACTGTTGTCAATCTAACTCATATTTTTAGCCATATTATGCTTATATTATCGATAGAGCGACAATAACTATAGTTGTTACTCTTATTATTATCAATCTAACTCATATTATTAGAAATATTAAGCTTATATGATCGATTGAACGACAATTACTATACTTGTTACTCTTATTGTTATCAATCTAACTCATACTATTAGCCATATTATGCTTATAGGATCGATAGAATGACAATTACTATACTTCTTACTCTTATTATTATCAATCTAACTCATATTATAAGCCATATTATGCTTATATGATCGATAGGACGACAATTACTATACTTGTTACTCTTATTTTTATCAATCTAACTCATATTATTAGCCATATTATGCTTATATGATCGATTGAACGACAATTTCTATACTTGTTACTCTCATTATTATCAATCTAACTCATATTATTAGCCATATTATGCTTATATGATCGATTGAACGACAATTTCTAAACCTGTTACTCTCATTATTATCAATCTAACTCATATTATTAGCCATATTATGCTTATATGATCGATAGAATGGCAATTACTATACATATTACTCTTACTTTTATCAATCTGACTCATATTATTAGCCATATTATGCTTATATGATCGATTGAATGACACTTACTATACTTGTTACTCTCATTATTATCAATCTAACTCATATTATTAGCCATATTATGCTTATATGGTCGATAGAAGGACAATTACTATACTTATTATTGTTGTTATTATCAATCTAACTCATATTATTAGCCATATTATGCTTATATTATCGATAGAACGACAATAACTATACTTGTTACTCTTATTATTATCAATCTAACTCATATTATTAGAAATATTAAGCTTATATGATCGATAGAACGACAATTACTATACTTAGTACTCTTACTGTTGTCAATCTAACTCATATTATTAGCCATATTATGCTTATGAGATCGATAGGACGACAATTACTATACTTGTTACTCTTATTTTTATCAATCTAACTCATATTATTAGCCATATTATGCTTATATGATCGATAGAATGACTGTTACTATACTTAGTACTCTTACTGTTGTCAATCTAACTCATATTATTAGCCATATTATGCCTATATTATCGATAGAACGACAATAACTATACTTGTTACTCTTATTATTATCAATCTAACTCATATTATTAGAACTATTAAGCTTATATGATCGATAGAACGACAATTACTATACTTATTACTCTTATTATTATCAATCTAACTCATATTATTAGCCATATTATGCTTATATGATCGATAGAACGACAATTACTATACTTGTTACTCTTATTGTTATCAATCTAACTCATATTATTAGAAATATTAAGCTTATATGATCGATTGAACGACAATTACTATACTTGTTACTCTTATTGTTATCAATCTAACTCATACTATTAGCCATATTATGCTTATAGGATCGATAGAACGACAATTACTATACTTCTTACTCTTATTATTATCAATCTAACTCATATTATTAGCCATATTATGCTTATATGATCTATAGGACGACAATTACTATACTTGTTACTCTTATTTTTATCAATCTAACTCGCATTATTAGCCATATTATGCTTATATGATCGATTGAACGACAATAACAATACTTGTTACTCTTATTATTATCAATCTAACTCATATTATTAGAAATATTAAGCTTATATGATCGATTGAACGACAATTACTATACTTGTTACTCTTATTGTTATCAATCTAACTCATACTATTAGCCATATTATGCTTATAGGATCGATAGAAGGACAATTACTATACTTCTTACTCTTATTATTATCAATCTAACTCATATTATAAGCCATATTATGCTTATATGATCGATAGAACGACAATTACTATACTTATTATTGTTGTTATTATCAATCTAACTCATATTATTAGCCATATTATGCTTATATGATCGATAGAATGACAATTACTATTCTTATTACTGTTATTATTATCAATCTAACTCATATTATTAGCCATATTATGCTTATATGATCGACAGAATGACAGTTACTATACTTAGTACTCTTACTGTTGTCAATCTAACTCATATTATTAGCCATATTATGCTTATATGATCGATAGAATGACAGTTACTATACTTAGTACTCTTACTCTTGTCAATCTAACTCATATTTTTAGCCATATTATGCTTATATTATCGATAGAGCAACAATAACTATAGTTGTTAATCTTATTATTATCAATCTAACTCATATTATTAGAACTATTAAGCTTATATGATCGATAGAACGACAATTACTATACTTATTACTCTTATTATTATCAATCTAACTCATATTATTAGCCATATTATGCTTATATGATCGATAGGACGACAATTACTATACTTGTTACTCTTATTTTTATCAATCTAACTCATATTATTAGCCATATTATGCTTATATGATCGATAGAATGACAGTTACTATACTTAGTACTCTTACTGTTGTCAATCTAACTCAAATTATTAGCCATATTATGCTTATATTATCGATAGAACGACAATAACTATACTTGTTACTCTTATTATTATCAATCTAACTCATATTATTAGAACTATTAAGCTTATATGATCGATAGAACGACAATTACTATACTTATTACTCTTATTATTATCAATCTAACTCATATTATTAGCCATATTATGCTTATATGATCGATAGAACGACAATTACTATACTTGTTACTCTTATTGTTATCAATCTAACTCATATTATTAGAAATATTAAGCTTATATGATCGATGGACGACAATTACTATATTTGTTACTCTTATTGTTATCAATCTAACTCATACTATTAGCCATATTATGCTTATAGGATCGATAGAACGACAATTACTATACTTCTTACTCTTATTATATCAATCTTACTCATATTATTAGCCATATTATGCTTATATGATTTATAGGACGACAATTACTATACTTCTTACTCTTATTTTTATCAATCTAACTCATATTATTAGCCATATTATGCTTATATGATCGATTGAACGACAATAACAATACTTGTTACTCTTATTATTATCAATCTAACTCATATTATTAGAAATATTAAGCTTATATGATCGATTGAACGAGAATTACTATACTTGTGACTCTTATTGTTATCAATCTAACTCATACTATTAGCCATATTATGCTTATAGGATCGATAGGACAATTACTATACTTCTTACTCTTATTATTATCAGTCTAACTCATATTATAAGCCATATTATGCTTATATGATCGATAGGACGACAATTACTATACTTGTTACTCTTATTTTTATCAATCTAACTCATATTATTAGCCATATTATGCTTATATGATCGATTGAACGACAATTTCTATACTTGTTACTCTCATTATTATCAATCTAACTCATATTATTAGCCATATTATGCTTATATGATCGATTGAACGACAATTTCTAAACCTGTTACTCTCATTATTATCAATCTAACTCATATTATTAGCCATATTATGCTTATATGATCGATAGAATGGCAATTACTATACATATTACTCTTACTTTTATCTATCTAACTCATATTATTAGCCATATTATGCTTATATGATCGATAGAATGACAGTTACTATACTAAGTGCTCTTACTGTTGTCAATCTAACCCATATTATTAGCCATATTATGCTTATATTATCGATAGAACGACAATAACTATACTTGTTACTCTTATTATTATCAATCTAACCCATATTATTAGCCATATTATGCTTATATTATCGATAGAACGACAATAACTATACTTGTTACTCTTATTATTATCAATCTAACTCATATTATTAGAACTATTAAGCTTATGTGATCGATAGAACGACAATTACTATACTTATTACTCTTATTATTATCAATCTAACTCATATTATTAGCCATATTATGCTTATATGATCGATAGAACGACAATTACTATACTTGTTACTCTTATTGTTATCAATCTAACTCATATTATTAGAAATATTCAGCTTATATGATCGATTGAACGACAATTACTATACTTGTTACTATTATTGTTATCAATCTAACTCATATTATTCACCATATTATGCAGATATGATCGATAGAGCGACAATTACTATACTTATTACTCTTATTATTATCAGTCTAACTCATATTATTACCCATATTATGCTTATATGATCGATTGAACGACAATTTCTAAACCTGTTACTCTCATTATTATCAATCTAACTCATATTATTAGCCATATTATGCTTATATGATCGATAGAATGGCAATTACTATACATATTACTCTTACTTTTATCAATCTAACTCATATTATTAGCCATATTATGCTTATATGATCGATTGAACGACAATTACTATACTTGTTACTCTCATTATTATCAATCTAACTCATATTATTAGCCATATTATGCTTATATGATCGATAGAACGACAATTACTATACTTATTATTGTTGTTATTATCAATCTAACTCATATTATTAGCCATATTATGCTTATATGATCGATAGAATGACAATTACTATTCTTATTACTGTTATTATTATCAATCTAACTCATATTATTAGCCATATTATGCTTATATGATCGATAGAATGACAGTTACTATACTAAGTACTCTTACTGTTGTCAATCTAACCCACATTATTAGCCATATTATGCTTATATTATCGATAGAACGACAATAACTATACTTGTTACTCTTATTATTATCAATCTAACTCATATTATTAGAAATATTAAGCTTATATGATCGATAGAACGACAATTACTATACTTATTACTCTTATTATTATCAATCTAACTTATATTATTAGCCATATTATGCTTATATGATCGATAGAACGACAATTACTATACTTATTATTGTTGTTATTATCAATCTAACTCATATTATTAGCAATATTATGCTTATAGGATCGATAGAACGACAATTACTATACTTCTTACTCTTATTATTATCAATCTAACTCATATTATTAGCCATATTATGCTTATATGATCGATTGAACGACAATTTCTAAACCTGTTACTCTCATTATTATCAATCTAACTCATATTATTAGCCATATTATGCTTATATGATCGATAGAATGGCAATTACTATACATATTACTCTTACTTTTATCAATCTGACTCATATTATTAGCCATATTATGCTTATATGATCGATTGAATGACACTTACTATACTTGTTACTCTCATTATTATCAATCTAACTCATATTATTAGCCATATTATGCTTATATGATCGATAGAAGGACAATTACTATACTTATTATTGTTGTTATTATCAATCTAACTCATATTATTAGCCATATTATGCTTATATTATCGATAGAACGACAATACCTATACTTGTTACTCTTATTATTATCAATCTAACTCATATTATTAGCCATATTATGCTTATATGATCGATAGAATGACAATTACTATACTTATTATTGTTGTTATTATCAATCTAACTCATATTATTAGCCATATTATGCTTATAGGATCGATAGAACGACAATTACTATACTTCTTACTCTTATTAATAACAATCTAACTCATATTATAAGCCATATTATGCTTATATTATCGATAGAACGACAATAACTATACTTGTTACTCTTATTATTATCAATCTAACTCATATTATTGGCCATATTATGCTTATGTGATCGATAGAACGACAATTACTATACTTATAACTCTTATTATTATAAATCTAACTCATATTATTAGCCATATTATGCTTATATGATCGATTGAACGACAATTACTATACTTGTTACTCTTATTATTATCAATCTAACTCATATTATTAGCCATATTATGCTTATATTATCGATAGAACGACAATTACTATACTTGTTACTCTTATTATTATCAATCTAACTCATACTATTAGCCATATTATGCTTATATTATCGATAGAACGACAATTACTATACTTGTTACTCTTATTATTATCAATCTAACTCATATTATTAACCATATTATGCAGATATGATCGATAGAACGACAATTACTATACTTATTACTCTTGCTATTATCAATCTAACTCATATTATTAGCCATATTATGCTTATATGATCGATTGAACGAGGATTACTGTACTTATTACTCTTATTATTATCAATCTAACTCATATTATTGGCCATATTATGCTTACATGATCGATTGAACGACAATAACTATACTTGTTACTCTTATTATTATCAATCTAACTCATATTATTAGAACTATTAAGCTTATATGATCGATAGAACGACAAGTACTATACTTATTACTCTTATTATTATCAATCTAACTCATATTATTAGCCATATTATGCTTATATGATCGATAGAACGACAATTACTATACTTGTTACTCTTATTGTTATCAATCTAACTCATATTATTAGAAATATTAAGCTTATATGATCGATTGAACGACAATTACCATACTTGTTACTCTTATTGTTATCAATCTAACTCATACTATTAGCCATATTAAGCTTATAGGATCGATAGAACGACAATTACTATACTTCTTACTCTTATTATTATCAATCTAACTCATATTATTGGCCATATTATGCTTATATGATCGATTGAACGACAATAACTATACTTGTTACTCTTATTATTATTAACCTAACTCATATTATTAGAAATATTAAGCTCATATGATCGATAGAACGACAATTACTATACTTATTACTCTTATTATTATCAATCTAACTCATATTATTAGCCATATTATGATTATATGATCGATAGAACGACAATTACTATACTTATTATTGTTGTTATTATCAATCTAACTCATATTATTAGCCATATTATGCTTATATGATCGATAGAATGACAATTACTATTCTTATTACTGTTATTATTATCAATCTAACTCATATTATTAGACATATTATGCTTATATGATCGATAGAATGACAGTCACTATACTTAGTACTCTTACTGTTGTCAATCTAACTCATATTATTAGCCATATTATGCTTATATGATCGATAGAATGACAGTTACTATACTTAGTACTCTTACTGTTGTCAATCTAACTCATATTTTTAGCCATATTATGCTTATATTATCGATAGAGCGACAATAACTATAGTTGTTACTCTTATTATTATCAATCTAACTCATATTATTAGAAATATTAAGCTTATATGATCGATTGAACGACAATTACTATACTTGTTACTCTTATTGTTATCAATCTAACTCATACTATTAGCCATATTATGCTTATAGGATCGATAGAATGACAATTACTATACTTCTTACTCTTATTATTATCAATCTAACTCATATTATAAGCCATATTATGCTTATATGATCGATAGGACGACAATTACTATACTTGTTACTCTTATTTTTATCAATCTAACTCATATTATTAGCCATATTATGCTTATATGATCGATTGAACGACAATTTCTATACTTGTTACTCTCATTATTATCAATCTAACTCATATTATTAGCCATATTATGCTTATATGATCGATTGAACGACAATTTCTAAACCTGTTACTCTCATTATTATCAATCTAACTCATATTATTAGCCATATTATGCTTATATGATCGATAGAATGGCAATTACTATACATATTACTCTTACTTTTATCAATCTGACTCATATTATTAGCCATATTATGCTTATATGATCGATTGAATGACACTTACTATACTTGTTACTCTCATTATTATCAATCTAACTCATATTATTAGCCATATTATGCTTATATGATCGATAGAAGGACAATTACTATACTTATTATTGTTGTTATTATCAATCTAACTCATATTATTAGCCATATTATGCTTATATGATCGATAGAATGACAGTTACTATACTTAGTACTCTTACTGTTGTCAATCTAACTCATATTTTTAGCCATATTATGCTTATATTATCGATAGAGCGACAATAACTATAGTTGTTACTCTTATTATTATCAATCTAACTCATATTATTAGAAATATTAAGCTTATATGATCGATTGAACGACAATTACTATACTTGTTACTCTTATTGTTATCAATCTAACTCATACTATTAGCCATATTATGCTTATAGGATCGATAGAATGACAATTACTATACTTCTTACTCTTATTATTATCAATCTAACTCATATTATAAGCCATATTATGCTTATATGATCGATAGGACGACAATTACTATACTTGTTACTCTTATTTTTATCAATCTAACTCATATTATTAGCCATATTATGCTTATATGATCGATTGAACGACAATTTCTATACTTGTTACTCTCATTATTATCAATCTAACTCATATTATTAGCCATATTATGCTTATATGATCGATTGAACGACAATTTCTAAACCTGTTACTCTCATTATTATCAATCTAACTCATATTATTAGCCATATTATGCTTATATGATCGATAGAATGGCAATTACTATACATATTACTCTTACTTTTATCAATCTGACTCATATTATTAGCCATATTATGCTTATATGATCGATTGAATGACACTTACTATACTTGTTACTCTCATTATTATCAATCTAACTCATATTATTAGCCATATTATGCTTATATGGTCGATAGAAGGACAATTACTATACTTATTATTGTTGTTATTATCAATCTAACTCATATTATTAGCCATATTATGCTTATATTATCGATAGAACGACAATAACTATACTTGTTACTCTTATTATTATCAATCTAACTCATATTATTAGAAATATTAAGCTTATATGATCGATAGAACGACAATTACTATACTTAGTACTCTTACTGTTGTCAATCTAACTCATATTATTAGCCATATTATGCTTATGAGATCGATAGGACGACAATTACTATACTTGTTACTCTTATTTTTATCAATCTAACTCATATTATTAGCCATATTATGCTTATATGATCGATAGAATGACTGTTACTATACTTAGTACTCTTACTGTTGTCAATCTAACTCATATTATTAGCCATATTATGCCTATATTATCGATAGAACGACAATAACTATACTTGTTACTCTTATTATTATCAATCTAACTCATATTATTAGAACTATTAAGCTTATATGATCGATAGAACGACAATTACTATACTTATTACTCTTATTATTATCAATCTAACTCATATTATTAGCCATATTATGCTTATATGATCGATAGAACGACAATTACTATACTTGTTACTCTTATTGTTATCAATCTAACTCATATTATTAGAAATATTAAGCTTATATGATCGATTGAACGACAATTACTATACTTGTTACTCTTATTGTTATCAATCTAACTCATACTATTAGCCATATTATGCTTATAGGATCGATAGAACGACAATTACTATACTTCTTACTCTTATTATTATCAATCTAACTCATATTATTAGCCATATTATGCTTATATGATCTATAGGACGACAATTACTATACTTGTTACTCTTATTTTTATCAATCTAACTCGCATTATTAGCCATATTATGCTTATATGATCGATTGAACGACAATAACAATACTTGTTACTCTTATTATTATCAATCTAACTCATATTATTAGAAATATTAAGCTTATATGATCGATTGAACGACAATTACTATACTTGTTACTCTTATTGTTATCAATCTAACTCATACTATTAGCCATATTATGCTTATAGGATCGATAGAAGGACAATTACTATACTTCTTACTCTTATTATTATCAATCTAACTCATATTATAAGCCATATTATGCTTATATGATCGATAGAACGACAATTACTATACTTATTATTGTTGTTATTATCAATCTAACTCATATTATTAGCCATATTATGCTTATATGATCGATAGAATGACAATTACTATTCTTATTACTGTTATTATTATCAATCTAACTCATATTATTAGCCATATTATGCTTATATGATCGACAGAATGACAGTTACTATACTTAGTACTCTTACTGTTGTCAATCTAACTCATATTATTAGCCATATTATGCTTATATGATCGATAGAATGACAGTTACTATACTTAGTACTCTTACTCTTGTCAATCTAACTCATATTTTTAGCCATATTATGCTTATATTATCGATAGAGCAACAATAACTATAGTTGTTAATCTTATTATTATCAATCTAACTCATATTATTAGAACTATTAAGCTTATATGATCGATAGAACGACAATTACTATACTTATTACTCTTATTATTATCAATCTAACTCATATTATTAGCCATATTATGCTTATATGATCGATAGGACGACAATTACTATACTTGTTACTCTTATTTTTATCAATCTAACTCATATTATTAGCCATATTATGCTTATATGATCGATAGAATGACAGTTACTATACTTAGTACTCTTACTGTTGTCAATCTAACTCAAATTATTAGCCATATTATGCTTATATTATCGATAGAACGACAATAACTATACTTGTTACTCTTATTATTATCAATCTAACTCATATTATTAGAACTATTAAGCTTATATGATCGATAGAACGACAATTACTATACTTATTACTCTTATTATTATCAATCTAACTCATATTATTAGCCATATTATGCTTATATGATCGATAGAACGACAATTACTATACTTGTTACTCTTATTGTTATCAATCTAACTCATATTATTAGAAATATTAAGCTTATATGATCGATTGGACGACAATTACTATATTTGTTACTCTTATTGTTATCAATCTAACTCATACTATTAGCCATATTATGCTTATAGGATCGATAGAACGACAATTACTATACTTCTTACTCTTATTATTATCAATCTTACTCATATTATTAGCCATATTATGCTTATATGATTTATAGGACGACAATTACTATACTTCTTACTCTTATTTTTATCAATCTAACTCATATTATTAGCCATATTATGCTTATATGATCGATTGAACGACAATAACAATACTTGTTACTCTTATTATTATCAATCTAACTCATATTATTAGAAATATTAAGCTTATATGATCGATTGAACGAGAATTACTATACTTGTGACTCTTATTGTTATCAATCTAACTCATACTATTAGCCATATTATGCTTATAGGATCGATAGGACAATTACTATACTTCTTACTCTTATTATTATCAGTCTAACTCATATTATAAGCCATATTATGCTTATATGATCGATAGGACGACAATTACTATACTTGTTACTCTTATTTTTATCAATCTAACTCATATTATTAGCCATATTATGCTTATATGATCGATTGAACGACAATTTCTATACTTGTTACTCTCATTATTATCAATCTAACTCATATTATTAGCCATATTATGCTTATATGATCGATTGAACGACAATTTCTAAACCTGTTACTCTCATTATTATCAATCTAACTCATATTATTAGCCATATTATGCTTATATGATCGATAGAATGGCAATTACTATACATATTACTCTTACTTTTATCTATCTAACTCATATTATTAGCCATATTATGCTTATATGATCGATAGAATGACAGTTACTATACTAAGTGCTCTTACTGTTGTCAATCTAACCCATATTATTAGCCATATTATGCTTATATTATCGATAGAACGACAATAACTATACTTGTTACTCTTATTATTATCAATCTAACCCATATTATTAGCCATATTATGCTTATATTATCGATAGAACGACAATAACTATACTTGTTACTCTTATTATTATCAATCTAACTCATATTATTAGAACTATTAAGCTTATGTGATCGATAGAACGACAATTACTATACTTATTACTCTTATTATTATCAATCTAACTCATATTATTAGCCATATTATGCTTATATGATCGATAGAACGACAATTACTATACTTGTTACTCTTATTGTTATCAATCTAACTCATATTATTAGAAATATTCAGCTTATATGATCGATTGAACGACAATTACTATACTTGTTACTATTATTGTTATCAATCTAACTCATATTATTCACCATATTATGCAGATATGATCGATAGAGCGACAATTACTATACTTATTACTCTTATTATTATCAGTCTAACTCATATTATTACCCATATTATGCTTATATGATCGATTGAACGACAATTTCTAAACCTGTTACTCTCATTATTATCAATCTAACTCATATTATTAGCCATATTATGCTTATATGATCGATAGAATGGCAATTACTATACATATTACTCTTACTTTTATCAATCTAACTCATATTATTAGCCATATTATGCTTATATGATCGATTGAACGACAATTACTATACTTGTTACTCTCATTATTATCAATCTAACTCATATTATTAGCCATATTATGCTTATATGATCGATAGAACGACAATTACTATACTTATTATTGTTGTTATTATCAATCTAACTCATATTATTAGCCATATTATGCTTATATGATCGATAGAATGACAATTACTATTCTTATTACTGTTATTATTATCAATCTAACTCATATTATTAGCCATATTATGCTTATATGATCGATAGAATGACAGTTACTATACTAAGTACTCTTACTGTTGTCAATCTAACCCACATTATTAGCCATATTATGCTTATATTATCGATAGAACGACAATAACTATACTTGTTACTCTTATTATTATCAATCTAACTCATATTATTAGAAATATTAAGCTTATATGATCGATAGAACGACAATTACTATACTTATTACTCTTATTATTATCAATCTAACTTATATTATTAGCCATATTATGCTTATATGATCGATAGAACGACAATTACTATACTTATTATTGTTGTTATTATCAATCTAACTCATATTATTAGCAATATTATGCTTATAGGATCGATAGAACGACAATTACTATACTTCTTACTCTTATTATTATCAATCTAACTCATATTATTAGCCATATTATGCTTATATGATCGATTGAACGACAATTTCTAAACCTGTTACTCTCATTATTATCAATCTAACTCATATTATTAGCCATATTATGCTTATATGATCGATAGAATGGCAATTACTATACATATTACTCTTACTTTTATCAATCTGACTCATATTATTAGCCATATTATGCTTATATGATCGATTGAATGACACTTACTATACCTGTTACTCTCATTATTATCAATCTAACTCATATTATTAGCCATATTATGCTTATATGATCGATAGAAGGACAATTACTATACTTATTATTGTTGTTATTATCAATCTAACTCATATTATTAGCCATATTATGCTTATATTATCGATAGAACGACAATACCTATACTTGTTACTCTTATTATTATCAATCTAACTCATATTATTAGCCATATTATGCTTATATGATCGATAGAATGACAATTACTATACTTATTATTGTTGTTATTATCAATCTAACTCATATTATTAGCCATATTATGCTTATAGGATCGATAGAACGACAATTACTATACTTCTTACTCTTATTAATAACAATCTAACTCATATTATAAGCCATATTATGCTTATATTATCGATAGAACGACAATAACTATACTTGTTACTCTTATTATTATCAATCTAACTCATATTATTGGCCATATTATGTGGATATGATCGATAGGACGACAATTACTATACTCATTACTCTTATTATTATCAATCTAACTCATATTATTCACCATATTATGCAGATATGATCGATAGAGCGACAATTACTATACTTATTACTCTTATTATTATCAGTCTAACTCATATTATTACCCATATTATGCTTATATGATCGATTGAACGACAATTTCTAAACCTGTTACTCTCATTATTATCAATCTAACTCATATTATTAGCCATATCATGCTTATATGATCGATAGAATGGCAATTACTATACATATTACTCTTACTTTTATCAATCTAACTCATATCATTAGCCATATTATGCTTATATGATCGATTGAACGACAATTACTATACTTGTTACTCTCATTATTATCAATCTAACTCATATTATTAGCCATATTATGCTTATATGATCGATAGAACGACAATTACTATACTTATTATTGTTGTTATTATCAATCTAACTCATATTATTAGCCATATTATGCTTATATGATCGATAGAATGACAATTACTATTCTCATTACTGTTATTATTATCAATCTAACTCATATTATTAGCCATATTATGCTTATATGATCGATAGAATGACAGTTACTATACTAAGTACTCTTACTGTTGTCAATCTAACCCATATTATTAGCCATATTATGCTTATATTATCGATAGAACGACAATAACTATACTTGTTACTCTTATTATTATCAATCTAACTCATATTATTAGAAATATTAAGCTTATATGATCGATAGAACGACAATTACTATACTTATTACTCTTATTATTATCAATCTAACTGATATTATTAGCCATATTATGCTTATATGATCGATAGAACGACAATTACTATACTTATTATTGTTGTTATTATCAATCTAACTCATATTATTAGCCATATTATGCTTATAGGATCGATAGAACGACAATTACTATACTTCTTACTCTTATTATTATCAATCTAACTCATATTATTAGCCACATTATGCTTATATGATCGATAGAACGACAATTACTATACTTATTACTGTTATTATTATCAATCTAACTCATATTATTAGCCATATTATGCTTATATGATCGATAGAACGACAATTACTATACTTATTACCCTTATTATTATCAATCTAACTCATATTATTGGCCATATTATGTGGATATGAGCGATAGGACGACAATTACTATACTCATTACTCTTATTATTATCAATCTAACTCATATTATTAACCATATAATGCTGATATGATCGATTGAACGACAATTACTATACTTATTACTCTTATTATTATCAATCTAACTCATATTACTAGCCATATTATGCTTATATGATCGATAGAACGACAATTACTATACTTATTACTCTTATTATTATCAATCTAACTCATATTATTAGCCATATTATGCTTATATTATCAATAGAACGAAAATTACTATACTTGTTTCTCTTATTATTATTAATCTAACTCATATTATTAGCCATATTATGCTTATGTGATCGATAGAACGACAATTACTATACTTATAACTCTTATTATTATAAATCTAACTCATATTATTAGCCATATTATGCTTATATGATCGATTGAACGACAATTACTATACTTGTTACTCTTATTATTATCAATCTAACTCATATTATTAGCCATATTATGCTTATATTATCAATAGAAAGACAATTACTATACTTGTTACTCTTATTATTACTAATCTAACTCATATTATTAGCCATATTATACTTATGTGATCGAAAGAATGACAATTACTATACTTATAACTCTTATTATTATCAATCTAACTCATATTATTAGCCACATTATGCTTATATGATCGATTGAACGACAATTACTATACTTGTTACTCTTATTATTATCAATCTAACTCATATTAGTAGCCATATTATGCTTATATTATCGATAGAACGACAATTACTATACTTGTTACTCTTATTATTATCAATCTAACTCATTTTATTGGCCATATTATGTGGATATGATCGATAGGACGACAATTACTATACTTGTTACTCTTATTATTATCAATCTAACTCATACTATTAGCCATATTATGCTTATATGATCGATTGAACGAGGATTACTGTACTTATTGCTCTTATTATTACCAATCTCACTCATATTATTAGCCATATTATGCTTAAATTATCGATAGAACGACAATTACTATACTTGTTACTCTTATTATTATCAATCTAACTCATATTATTAGCCATATTATGCTTATATGATCGATTGAACGACAATTTCTATACTTGTTACTCTCATTATTATCAATTTAACTCATATTATTTGCCATATTATGCTTATATGATCGATAGAACGACAATTACTATACTTATTACTCTTATTATTATCAATCTAACTCATATTATTAGCCATATTATGCTTATATTATCAATAGAAAGACAATTACTATACTTGTTACTCTTATTATTACTAATCTAACTCATATTATTAGCCATATTATACTTATGTGATCGAAAGAATGACAATTACTATACTTATAACTCTTATTATTATCAATCTAACTCATATTATTAGCCATATTATGCTTATATGATCGATAGAACGATAATTACTATACTTATTACTCTTATTATTATCAATCTAACTCATATTACTAGCCATATTATGCTTATATTATCGATAGAACGACATATACTATGCTTGTTACTCATATTATTATCAATCTAACTCATATTATTAGCCATATTATGTTTACATGATCGATAGAACGACAATTACTGTACTTATTACTGTTATTATTATCAATCTTACTCATATTATTAGCCATATTATGCTTATATGATCGATAGAACGACAATTACTATACTTCATACCCTTATTATTATCAATCTAACTCATATTATTGGCCATATTATGTGGATATGATCGATAGGACGACAATTACTATACTCATTACTCTTATTATTATCAATCTAACTGACATTATTAACCATATAATGCTGATATGATCGATTGAACGACAATTACTATATTTATTACTCTTATTATTATCAATCTAACTCATATTACTAGCCATATTATGCTTATATTATCAATAGAACGACATATACTATGCTTGTTACTCATACTATTATCAATCTAACTCATATTATTAGCCATATTATGCTTATATGATCGATTGAACGACAATTACTATACTTGTTACTCTTATTATTATCAATCTAACTCATATTATCAGTCATATTATGCTTATATGATCGATTGAACGACAATTTCTATACTTGTTACTCATATTATTATCAATCTAACTCATACTATTAGCCATATTATGCTTATATGATCGATTGAACGAGGATTACTGTACTTATTACTCTTATTATTACCAATCTAACTCATATTATTAGCCATATTATGCTTAAATTATCGATAGAACGACAATTACTATACTTGTTTCTCTTATTATTATTAATCTAACTCATATTATTAGCCATATTATGCTTATGTGATCGATAGAACGACAATTACTATACTTATCACCCTTATTATTAACAATCTAACTCATATTATTGGCCATATTATGTGGATATGATCGATAGCACGACAATTACTATACTCATTACTCTTATTATTATCAATCTAACTCATATTATTAACCCTATAATGCTGATATGATCGATTGAACGACAATTACTATACTTATTACTGTTATTATTATTAATCGAACTCATATTATTGGCCATATTATGCTTATATGATCGATTGAACGAGGATTACTGTACTAACTACTCTAATTATTACCAATCTAACTCATATTATTAGCCATATTATGCTTATATGATCGATCGAACGACAATTACTATACTTGTTACTCTTATTATTATCAATCTAACTCATACTATTAGCCATATTATGCTTATATGATCGATTGAACGACAATTACTATACTTGTTACTCTTATTATTATCAATCTAACTCATATTATTAGCCATATTATGCTTATATTATCGATAGAACGACAATTACTATACTTGTTACTCTTATTATTATCAATCTAACTCATACTATTAGCCATATTATGCTTATATTATCGATAGAACGACAATTACTATACTTGTTACTCTTATTATTATCAATCTAACTCATATTATTTACCATATTATGCAGATATGATCGATAGAACGACAATTACTATACTTATTACTCTTGCTATTACCAATCTAACTCATATTATTAGCCATATTATGCTTATATGATCGATTGAACGAGGATTACTGTACTTATTACTCTTATTATTACCAATCTAACTCATATTATTAGCCATATTATGCTTAAATTATCGATAGAACGACAATTCCTATACTTGTTACTCTTATTATTATCAATCTAACTCACATTATTAGCCATATTATGCTTATATGATCGATAGAACGACAATTACTATACTTATTACTCTTATTATTATCAATCTAACTCATATTACTAGCCATATTATGCTTATATTATCGATAGAACGACATATACTATGCTTGTTACTCATATTATTATCAATCTAACTCATATTATTAGCCATATTATGCTTATATGATCGATTGAACGACAATTACTATACTTGTTACTCTTATTATTATCAATCTAACTCATATTATTAGCCATATTATGCTTATATCATCGATTGAACGACAATTTCTATACTTGTTACTCTTATTATTATCAATCTAACTCATACTATTAGCCATATTATGCTTATATGATCGATTGAACGAGGATTACTGTACTTATTGCTCTTATTATTACCAATCTCACTCATATTATTAGCCATATTATGCTTAAATTATCGATAGAACGACAATTACTATACTTGTTACTCTTATTATTATCAATCTAACTCACATTATTAGCCATATTATGCTTATATGATCGATAGAACGACAATTACTATACTTATTACTCTTATTATTATCAATCTAACTCATATTACTAGCCATATTATGCTTATATTATCGATAGAACGACATATACTATGCTTGTTACTCATATTATTATCAATCTAACTCATATTATTAGCCATATTATGCTTATATGATCGATTGAACGACAATTACTATACTTGTTACTCTTATTATTATCAATCTAACTCATATTATTAGCCATATTATGCTTATATCATCGATTGAACGACAATTTCTATACTTGTTACTCTTATTATTATCAATCTAACTCATACTATTAGCCATATTATGCTTATATGATCGATTGAACGAGGATTACTGTACTTATTGCTCTTATTATTACCAATCTCACTCATATTATTAGCCATATTATGCTTAAATTATCGATAGAACGACAATTACTATACTTGTTACTCTTATTATTATCAATCTAACTCATATTATTAGCCATATTATGCTTATATGATCGATTGAACGACAATTTCTATACTTGTTACTCTCATTATTATCAATTTAACTCATATTATTAGCCCTATTATGCTTATATGATCGATAGAACGACAATTACTATACTTATTACTCTTATTATTATCAATCTAACTCATATTATTAGCCATATTATGCTTATATTATCAATAGAACGAAAATTACTATACTTGTTTCTCTTATTATTATTAATCTAACTCATATTATTAGCCATATTATGCTTATGTGATCGATAGAACGACAATTACTATACTTATTATTGTTGTTATTATCAATCTAACTCATATTATTAGCCATATTATGCTTATAGGATCGATAGAACGACAATTACTATACTTCTTACTCTTATTATTATCAATCTAACTCATATTATTAGCCACATTATGCTTATATGATCGATAGAACGACAATTACTATACTTATTACTGTTATTATTATCAATCTAACTCATATTATTAGCCATATTATGCTTATATGATCGATAGAACGACAATTACTATACTTATTACCCTTATTATTATCAATCTAACTCATATTATTGGCCATATTATGTGGATATGAGCGATAGGACGACAATTACTATACTCATTACTCTTATTATTATCAATCTAACTCATATTATTAACCATATAATGCTGATATGATCGATTGAACGACAATTACTATACTTATTACTCTTATTATTATCAATCTAACTCATATTACTAGCCATATTATGCTTATATGATCGATAGAACGACAATTACTATACTTATTACTCTTATTATTATCAATCTAACTCATATTATTAGCCATATTATGCTTATATTATCAATAGAACGAAAATTACTATACTTGTTTCTCTTATTATTATTAATCTAACTCATATTATTAGCCATATTATGCTTATGTGATCGATAGAACGACAATTACTATACTTATAACTCTTATTATTATAAATCTAACTCATATTATTAGCCATATTATGCTTATATGATCGATTGAACGACAATTACTATACTTGTTACTCTTATTATTATCAATCTAACTCATATTATTAGCCATATTATGCTTATATTATCAATAGAAAGACAATTACTATACTTGTTACTCTTATTATTACTAATCTAACTCATATTATTAGCCATATTATACTTATGTGATCGAAAGAATGACAATTACTATACTTATAACTCTTATTATTATCAATCTAACTCATATTATTAGCCACATTATGCTTATATGATCGATTGAACGACAATTACATTACTTGTTACTCTTATTATTATCAATCTAACTCATATTAGTAGCCATATTATGCTTATATTATCGATAGAACGACAATTACTATACTTGTTACTCTTATTATTATCAATCTAACTCATTTTATTGGCCATATTATGTGGATATGATCGATAGGACGACAATTACTATACTTGTTACTCTTATTATTATCAATCTAACTCATACTATTAGCCATATTATGCTTATATGATCGATTGAACGAGGATTACTGTACTTATTGCTCTTATTATTACCAATCTCACTCATATTATTAGCCATATTATGCTTAAATTATCGATAGAACGACAATTACTATACTTGTTACTCTTATTATTATCAATCTAACTCATATTATTAGCCATATTATGCTTATATGATCGATTGAACGACAATTTCTATACTTGTTACTCTCATTATTATCAATTTAACTCATATTATTTGCCATATTATGCTTATATGATCGATAGAACGACAATTACTATACTTATTACTCTTATTATTATCAATCTAACTCATATTATTAGCCATATTATGCTTATATTATCAATAGAAAGACAATTACTATACTTGTTACTCTTATTATTACTAATCTAACTCATATTATTAGCCATATTATACTTATGTGATCGAAAGAATGACAATTACTATACTTATAACTCTTATTATTATCAATCTAACTCATATTATTAGCCATATTATGCTTATATGATCGATAGAACGATAATTACTATACTTATTACTCTTATTATTATCAATCTAACTCATATTACTAGCCATATTATGCTTATATTATCGATAGAACGACATATACTATGCTTGTTACTCATATTATTATCAATCTAACTCATATTATTAGCCATATTATGTTTACATGATCGATAGAACGACAATTACTGTACTTATTACTGTTATTATTATCAATCTTACTCATATTATTAGCCATATTATGCTTATATGATCGATAGAACGACAATTACTATACTTCATACCCTTATTATTATCAATCTAACTCATATTATTGGCCATATTATGTGGATATGATCGATAGGACGACAATTACTATACTCATTACTCTTATTATTATCAATCTAACTGACATTATTAACCATATAATGCTGATATGATCGATTGAACGACAATTACTATATTTATTACTCTTATTATTATCAATCTAACTCATATTACTAGCCATATTATGCTTATATTATCAATAGAACGACATATACTATGCTTGTTACTCATACTATTATCAATCTAACTCATATTATTAGCCATATTATGCTTATATGATCGATTGAACGACAATTACTATACTTGTTACTCTTATTATTATCAATCTAACTCATATTATCAGTCATATTATGCTTATATGATCGATTGAACGACAATTTCTATACTTGTTACTCATATTATTATCAATCTAACTCATACTATTAGCCATATTATGCTTATATGATCGATTGAACGAGGATTACTGTACTTATTACTCTTATTATTACCAATCTAACTCATATTATTAGCCATATTATGCTTAAATTATCGATAGAACGACAATTACTATACTTCTTACTCTTATTATTATCAATCTAACTCATATTATTAGCCACATTATGCTTATATGATCGATAGAACGACAATTACTATACTTATTACTGTTATTATTATCAATCTAACTCATATTATTAGCCATATTATGCTTATATGATCGATAGAACGACAATTACTATACTTATTACCCTTATTATTATCAATCTAACTCATATTATTGGCCATATTATGTGGATATGAGCGATAGGACGACAATTACTATACTCATTACTCTTATTATTATCAATCTAACTCATATTATTAACCATATAATGCTGATATGATCGATTGAACGACAATTACTATACTTATTACTCTTATTATTATCAATCTAACTCATATTACTAGCCATATTATGCTTATATGATCGATAGAACGACAATTACTATACTTATTACTCTTATTATTATCTATCTAACTCATATTATTAGCCATATTATGCTTATATTATCAATAGAACGAAAATTACTATACTTGTTTCTCTTATTATTATTAATCTAACTCATATTATTAGCCATATTATGCTTATGTGATCGATAGAACGACAATTACTATACTTATAACTCTTATTATTATAAATCTAACTCATATTATTAGCCATATTATGCTTATATGATCGATTGAACGACAATTACTATACTTGTTACTCTTATTATTATCAATCTAACTCATATTATTAGCCATATTATGCTTATATTATCAATAGAAAGACAATTACTATACTTGTTACTCTTATTATTACTAATCTAACTCATATTATTAGCCATATTATACTTATGTGATCGAAAGAATGACAATTACTATACTTATAACTCTTATTATTATCAATCTAACTCATATTATTAGCCACATTATGCTTATATGATCGATTGAACGACAATTACTATACTTGTTACTCTTATTATTATCAATCTAACTCATATTAGTAGCCATATTATGCTTATATTATCGATAGAACGACAATTACTATACTTGTTACTCTTATTATTATCAATCTAACTCATTTTATTGGCCATATTATGTGGATATGATCGATAGGACGACAATTACTATACTTGTTACTCTTATTATTATCAATCTAACTCATACTATTAGCCATATTATGCTTATATGATCGATTGAACGAGGATTACTGTACTTATTGCTCTTATTATTACCAATCTCACTCATATTATTAGCCATATTATGCTTAAATTATCGATAGAACGACAATTACTATACTTGTTACTCTTATTATTATCAATCTAACTCATATTATTAGCCATATTATGCTTATATGATCGATTGAACGACAATTTCTATACTTGTTACTCTCATTATTATCAATTTAACTCATATTATTTGCCATATTATGCTTATATGATCGATAGAACGACAATTACTATACTTATTACTCTTATTATTATCAATCTAACTCATATTATTAGCCATATTATGCTTATATTATCAATAGAAAGACAATTACTATACTTGTTACTCTTATTATTACTAATCTAACTCATATTATTAGCCATATTATACTTATGTGATCGAAAGAATGACAATTACTATACTTATAACTCTTATTATTATCAATCTAACTCATATTATTAGCCATATTATGCTTATATGATCGATAGAACGATAATTACTATACTTATTACTCTTATTATTATCAATCTAACTCATATTACTAGCCATATTATGCTTATATTATCGATAGAACGACATATACTATGCTTGTTACTCATATTATTATCAATCTAACTCATATTATTAGCCATATTATGTTTACATGATCGATAGAACGACAATTACTGTACTTATTACTGTTATTATTATCAATCTTACTCATATTATTAGCCATATTATGCTTATATGATCGATAGAACGACAATTACTATACTTCATACCCTTATTATTATCAATCTAACTCATATTATTGGCCATATTATGTGGATATGATCGATAGGACGACAATTACTATACTCATTACTCTTATTATTATCAATCTAACTGACATTATTAACCATATAATGCTGATATGATCGATTGAACGACAATTACTATATTTATTACTCTTATTATTATCAATCTAACTCATATTACTAGCCATATTATGCTTATATTATCAATAGAACGACATATACTATGCTTGTTACTCATACTATTATCAATCTAACTCATATTATTAGCCATATTATGCTTATATGATCGATTGAACGACAATTACTATACTTGTTACTCTTATTATTATCAATCTAACTCATATTATCAGTCATATTATGCTTATATGATCGATTGAACGACAATTTCTATACTTGTTACTCATATTATTATCAATCTAACTCATACTATTAGCCATATTATGCTTATATGATCGATTGAACGAGGATTACTGTACTTATTACTCTTATTATTACCAATCTAACTCATATTATTAGCCATATTATGCTTAAATTATCGATAGAACGACAATTACTATACTTGTTTCTCTTATTATTATTAATCTAACTCATATTATTAGCCATATTATGCTTATGTGATCGATAGAACGACAATTACTATACTTATCACCCTTATTATTAACAATCTAACTCATATTATTGGCCATATTATGTGGATATGATCGATAGCACGACAATTACTATACTCATTACTCTTATTATTATCAATCTAACTCATATTATTAACCCTATAATGCTGATATGATCGATTGAACGACAATTACTATACTTATTACTGTTATTATTATTAATCGAACTCATATTATTGGCCATATTATGCTTATATGATCGATTGAACGAGGATTACTGTACTAACTACTCTAATTATTACCAATCTAACTCATATTATTAGCCATATTATGCTTATATGATCGATCGAACGACAATTACTATACTTGTTACTCTTATTATTATCAATCTAACTCATACTATTAGCCATATTATGCTTATATTATCGATAGAACGACAATTACAATACTGGTTACTCTTATTATTATCAATCTAACTCATATTATTGGCCATATTATGTGGATATGATCGATAGGACGACAATTACTATACTCATTACTCTTATTATTATCAATCTAACTCATATTATTAACCATATTATGCAGATATGATCGATAGAACGACAATTACTATACTTATTACTCTTGCTATTATCAATCTAACTCATATTATTAGCCATATTATGCTTATATTATCAATAGAACGAAAATTACTATACTTGTTTCTCTTATTATTATTAATCTAACTCATATTATTAGCCATATTATGCTTATGTGATCGATAGAACGACAATTACTATACTTATAACTCTTATTATTATAAATCTAACTCATATTATTAGCCATATTATGCTTATATGATCGATTGAACGACAATTACTATACTTGTTACTCTTATTATTATCAATCTAACTCATATTATTAGCCATATTATGCTTATATTATCGATAGAACGACATATACTATGCTTGTTACTCATATTATTATCAATCTAACTCATATTATTAGCCATATTATGCTTATATGATCGATTGAACGACAATTACTATACTTGTTACTCTTATTATTATCAATCTAACTCATATTATTAGCCATATTATGCTTATATCATCGATTGAACGACAATTTCTATACTTGTTACTCTTATTATTATCAATCTAACTCATACTATTAGCCATATTATGCTTATATGATCGATTGAACGAGGATTACTGTACTTATTGCTCTTATTATTACCAATCTCACTCATATCATTAGCCATATTATGCTTAAATTATCGATAGAACGACAATTACTATACTTGTTACTCTTATTATTATCAATCTAACTCACATTATTAGCCATATTATGCTTATATGATCGATAGAACGACAATTACTATACTTATTACTCTTATTATTATCAATCTAACTCATATTACTAGCCATATTATGCTTATATTATCGATAGAACGACATATACTATGCTTGTTACTCATATTATTATCAATCTAACTCATATTATTAGCCATATTATGCTTATATGATCGATTGAACGACAATTTCTATACTTGTTACTCTCATTATTATCAATTTAACTCATATTATTAGCCCTATTATGCTTATATGATCGATAGAACGACAATTACTATACTTATTACTCTTATTATTATCAATCTAACTCATATTATTAGCCATATTATGCTTATATTATCAATAGAACGAAAATTACTATACTTGTTTCTCTTATTATTATTAATCTAACTCATATTATTAGCCATATTATGCTTATGTGATCGATAGAACGACAATTACTATACTTATTATTGTTGTTATTATCAATCTAACTCATATTATTAGCCATATTATGCTTATAGGATCGATAGAACGACAATTACTATACTTCTTACTCTTATTATTATCAATCTAACTCATATTATTAGCCACATTATGCTTATATGATCGATAGAACGACAATTACTATACTTATTACTGTTATTATTATCAATCTAACTCATATTATTAGCCATATTATGCTTATATGATCGATAGAACGACAATTACTATACTTATTACCCTTATTATTATCAATCTAACTCATATTATTGGCCATATTATGTGGATATGAGCGATAGGACGACAATTACTATACTCATTACTCTTATTATTATCAATCTAACTCATATTATTAACCATATAATGCTGATATGATCGATTGAACGACAATTACTATACTTATTACTCTTATTATTATCAATCTAACTCATATTACTAGCCATATTATGCTTATATGATCGATAGAACGACAATTACTATACTTATTACTCTTATTATTATCAATCTAACTCATATTATTAGCCATATTATGCTTATATTATCAATAGAACGAAAATTACTATACTTGTTTCTCTTATTATTATTAATCTAACTCATATTATTAGCCATATTATGCTTATGTGATCGATAGAACGACAATTACTATACTTATAACTCTTATTATTATAAATCTAACTCATATTATTAGCCATATTATGCTTATATGATCGATTGAACGACAATTACTATACTTGTTACTCTTATTATTATCAATCTAACTCATATTATTAGCCATATTATGCTTATATTATCAATAGAACGAAAATTACTATACTTGTTTCTCTTATTATTATTAATCTAACTCATATTATTAGCCATATTATGCTTATGTGATCGATAGAACGACAATTACTATACTTATAACTCTTATTATTATAAATCTAACTCATATTATTAGCCATATTATGCTTATATGATCGATTGAACGACAATTACTATACTTGTTACTCTTATTATTATCAATCTAACTCATATTATTAGCCATATTATGCTTATATTATCAATAGAAAGACAATTACTATACTTGTTACTCTTATTATTACTAATCTAACTCATATTATTAGCCATATTATACTTATGTGATCGAAAGAATGACAATTACTATACTTATAACTCTTATTATTATCAATCTAACTCATATTATTAGCCACATTATGCTTATATGATCGATTGAACGACAATTACTATACTTGTTACTCTTATTATTATCAATCTAACTCATATTAGTAGCCATATTATGCTTATATTATCGATAGAACGACAATTACTATACTTGTTACTCTTATTATTATCAATCTAACTCATTTTATTGGCCATATTATGTGGATATGATCGATAGGACGACAATTACTATACTTGTTACTCTTATTATTATCAATCTAACTCATACTATTAGCCATATTATGCTTATATGATCGATTGAACGAGGATTACTGTACTTATTGCTCTTATTATTACCAATCTCACTCATATTATTAGCCATATTATGCTTAAATTATCGATAGAACGACAATTACTATACTTGTTACTCTTATTATTATCAATCTAACTCATATTATTAGCCATATTATGCTTATATGATCGATTGAACGACAATTTCTATACTTGTTACTCTCATTATTATCAATTTAACTCATATTATTTGCCATATTATGCTTATATGATCGATAGAACGACAATTACTATACTTATTACTCTTATTATTATCAATCTAACTCATATTATTAGCCATATTATGCTTATATTATCAATAGAAAGACAATTACTATACTTGTTACTCTTATTATTACTAATCTAACTCATATTATTAGCCATATTATACTTATGTGATCGAAAGAATGACAATTACTATACTTATAACTCTTATTATTATCAATCTAACTCATATTATTAGCCATATTATGCTTATATGATCGATAGAACGATAATTACTATACTTATTACTCTTATTATTATCAATCTAACTCATATTACTAGCCATATTATGCTTATATTATCGATAGAACGACATATACTATGCTTGTTACTCATATTATTATCAATCTAACTCATATTATTAGCCATATTATGTTTACATGATCGATAGAACGACAATTACTGTACTTATTACTGTTATTATTATCAATCTTACTCATATTATTAGCCATATTATGCTTATATGATCGATAGAACGACAATTACTATACTTCATACCCTTATTATTATCAATCTAACTCATATTATTGGCCATATTATGTGGATATGATCGATAGGACGACAATTACTATACTCATTACTCTTATTATTATCAATCTAACTGACATTATTAACCATATAATGCTGATATGATCGATTGAACGACAATTACTATATTTATTACTCTTATTATTATCAATCTAACTCATATTACTAGCCATATTATGCTTATATTATCAATAGAACGACATATACTATGCTTGTTACTCATACTATTATCAATCTAACTCATATTATTAGCCATATTATGCTTATATGATCGATTGAACGACAATTACTATACTTGTTACTCTTATTATTATCAATCTAACTCATATTATCAGTCATATTATGCTTATATGATCGATTGAACGACAATTTCTATACTTGTTACTCATATTATTATCAATCTAACTCATACTATTAGCCATATTATGCTTATATGATCGATTGAACGAGGATTACTGTACTTATTACTCTTATTATTACCAATCTAACTCATATTATTAGCCATATTATGCTTAAATTATCGATAGAACGACAATTACTATACTTGTTTCTCTTATTATTATTAATCTAACTCATATTATTAGCCATATTATGCTTATGTGATCGATAGAACGACAATTACTATACTTATCACCCTTATTATTAACAATCTAACTCATATTATTGGCCATATTATGTGGATATGATCGATAGCACGACAATTACTATACTCATTACTCTTATTATTATCAATCTAACTCATATTAGTTAACCCTATAATGCTGATATGATCGATTGAACGACAATTACTATACTTATTACTGTTATTATTATTAATCGAACTCATATTATTGGCCATATTATGCTTATATGATCGATTGAACGAGGATTACTGTACTAACTACTCTAATTATTACCAATCTAACTCATATTATTAGCCATATTATGCTTATATGATCGATCGAACGACAATTACTATACTTGTTACTCTTATTATTATCAATCTAACTCATACTATTAGCCATATTATGCTTATATTATCGATAGAACGACAATTACAATACTGGTTACTCTTATTATTATCAATCTAACTCATATTATTGGCCATATTATGTGGATATGATCGATAGGACGACAATTACTATACTCATTACTCTTATTATTATCAATCTAACTCATATTATTAACCATATTATGCAGATATGATCGATAGAACGACAATTACTATACTTATTACTCTTGCTATTATCAATCTAACTCATATTATTAGCCATATTATGCTTATATTATCAATAGAACGAAAATTACTATACTTGTTTCTCTTATTATTATTAATCTAACTCATATTATTAGCCATATTATGCTTATGTGATCGATAGAACGACAATTACTATACTTATAACTCTTATTATTATAAATCTAACTCATATTATTAGCCATATTATGCTTATATGATCGATTGAACGACAATTACTATACTTGTTACTCTTATTATTATCAATCTAACTCATATTATTAGCCATATTATGCTTATATTATCGATAGAACGACAATTACTATACTTGTTACTCTTATTATTATCAATCTAACTCATACTATTAGCCATATTATGCTTATATTATCGATAGAACGACAATTACTATACTTGTTACTCTTATTATTATCAATCTAACTCATATTATTTACCATATTATGCAGATATGATCGATAGAACGACAATTACTATACTTATTACTCTTGCTATTACCAATCTAACTCATATTATTAGCCATATTATGCTTATATGATCGATTGAACGAGGATTACTGTACTTATTACTCTTATTATTACCAATCTAACTCATATTATTAGCCATATTATGCTTAAATTATCGATAGAACGACAATTCCTATACTTGTTACTCTTATTATTATCAATCTAACTCACATTATTAGCCATATTATGCTTATATGATCGATAGAACGACAATTACTATACTTATTACTCTTATTATTATCAATCTAACTCATATTACTAGCCATATTATGCTTATATTATCGATAGAACGACATATACTATGCTTGTTACTCATATTATTATCAATCTAACTCATATTATTAGCCATATTATGCTTATATGATCGATTGAACGACAATTACTATACTTGTTACTCTTATTATTATCAATCTAACTCATATTATTAGCCATATTATGCTTATATCATCGATTGAACGACAATTTCTATACTTGTTACTCTTATTATTATCAATCTAACTCATACTATTAGCCATATTATGCTTATATGATCGATTGAACGAGGATTACTGTACTTATTGCTCTTATTATTACCAATCTCACTCATATTATTAGCCATATTATGCTTAAATTATCGATAGAACGACAATTACTATACTTGTTACTCTTATTATTATCAATCTAACTCACATTATTAGCCATATTATGCTTATATGATCGATAGAACGACAATTACTATACTTATTACTCTTATTATTATCAATCTAACTCATATTACTAGCCATATTATGCTTATATTATCGATAGAACGACATATACTATGCTTGTTACTCATATTATTATCAATCTAACTCATATTATTAGCCATATTATGCTTATATGATCGATTGAACGACAATTACTATACTTGTTACTCTTATTATTATCAATCTAACTCATATTATTAGCCATATTATGCTTATATCATCGATTGAACGACAATTTCTATACTTGTTACTCTTATTATTATCAATCTAACTCATACTATTAGCCATATTATGCTTATATGATCGATTGAACGAGGATTACTGTACTTATTGCTCTTATTATTACCAATCTCACTCATATTATTAGCCATATTATGCTTATATCATCGATTGAACGACAATTTCTATACTTGTTACTCTTATTATTATCAATCTAACTCATATTATTAGCCATATTATGCTTATATCATCGATTGAACGACAATTTCTATACTTGTTACTCTTATTATTATCAATCTAACTCATACTATTAGCCATATTATGCTTATATGATCGATTGAACGAGGATTACTGTACTTATTGCTCTTATTATTACCAATCTCACTCATATTATTAGCCATATTATGCTTAAATTATCGATAGAACGACAATTACTATACTTGTTACTCTTATTATTATCAATCTAACTCATATTATTAGCCATATTATGCTTATATGATCGATTGAACGACAATTTCTATACTTGTTACTCTCATTATTATCAATTTAACTCATATTATTAGCCCTATTATGCTTATATGATCGATAGAACGACAATTACTGTACTTATTACTGTTATTATTATCAATCTTACTCATATTATTAGCCATATTATGCTTATATGATCGA
>NW_027474680.1:0-32299 GCF_050947335.1 Megachile rotundata | reverse complement strand
TGATTGTGATTGTGTGATTGTGATTGTGTGATTGTGATTGTGTGATTGTGATTGTGTGATTGTGATTGTGTGATTGTGATTGTGTGATTGTGATTGTGTGATTGTGATTGTGTGATTGTGATTGTGTGATTGTGATTGTGTGATTGTGATTGTGTGATTGTGATTGTGTGATTGTGATTGTGTGATTGTGATTGTGTGATTGTGATTGTGTGATTGTGATTGTGTGATTGTGATTGTGTGATTGTGATTGTGTGATTGTGATTGTGTGATTGTGATTGTGTGATTGTGATTGTGTGATTGTGATTGTGTGATTGTGATTGTGTGATTGTGATTGTGTGATTGTGATTGTGTGATTGTGATTGTGTGATTGTGATTGTGTGATTGTGATTGTGTGATTGTGATTGTGTGATTGTGATTGTGTGATTGTGATTGTGTGATTGTGATTGTGTGATTGTGATTGTGTGATTGTGATTGTGTGATTGTGATTGTGTGATTGTGATTGTGTGATTGTGATTGTGTGATTGTGATTGTGTGATTGTGATTGTGTGATTGTGATTGTGTGATTGTGATTGTGTGATTGTGATTGTGTGATTGTGATTGTGTGATTGTGATTGTGTGATTGTGATTGTGTGATTGTGATTGTGTGATTGTGATTGTGTGATTGTGATTGTGTGATTGTGATTGTGTGATTGTGATTGTGTGATTGTGATTGTGTGATTGTGATTGTGTGATTGTGATTGTGTGATTGTGATTGTGTGATTGTGATTGTGTGATTGTGATTGTGTGATTGTGATTGTGTGATTGTGATTGTGTGATTGTGATTGTGTGATTGTGATTGTGTGATTGTGATTGTGTGATTGTGATTGTGTGATTGTGATTGTGTGATTGTGATTGTGTGATTGTGATTGTGTGATTGTGATTGTGTGATTGTGATTGTGTGATTGTGATTGTGTGATTGTGATTGTGTGATTGTGATTGTGTGATTGTGATTGTGTTATTGTGATTGTGTGATTGTGATTGTGTGATTGTGATTGTGTATTGTGATTGTGTGATTGTGATTGTGTGATTGTGATTGTGTGATGGTGATTGTGTGATTGTGATTGTGTGATTGTGATTGTGTGATTGTGATTGTGTGATTGTGATTGTGTGATTGTGATTGTGTGATGGTGATTGTGTGATTGTGATTGTGTGATTTGATTGTGTGATTGTGATTGTGTGATTGTGATTGTGTGATGGTGATTGTGTGATTGTGATTGTGTGATTGTGATTGTGTGATTGTGATTGTGTGATTGCGATTGTGTGATTGTGATTGTGTGATTGTGATTGTGTGATTGTGATTGTGTGATTGTGATTGTGTGATTGTGATTGTGTGATTGTGATTGTGTGATTGTGATTGTGTGATTGTGATTGTGTGATTGTGAGTGTGTGATTGTGATTGTGTGATTGTGATTGTGTGATTGTGATTGTGTGATTGTGATTGTGTGATTGTGGTTGTGTGATTGTGTGATTGAGTGGTTGTGTGATTGTGTGATTGTGTGATTGTGTGATTGTGTAATTGTGATTGTGTGATTGTGTGATTGTGATTGTGTGATTGTGTGATTGTGTGATTGTGTGATTGTGTGATTGTGTGATTGTGTGATTGTGTGATTGTGTGATTGTGTGATTGTGTGATTGTGTGATTGTGTGATTGTGTGATTGTGTGATTGTGTGATTGTGTGATTGTGTGATTGTGTGATTGTGTGATTGTGTGATTGCGATTGTGTGATTGTGATTGTGTGATTGTGATTGTGTGATTGTGATTGTGTGATTGTGATTGTGTGATTGTGATTGTGTGATTGTGATTGTGTGATTGTGATTGTGTGATTGTGATTGTGTAATTGTGATTGTGTGATTGTGTGATTGTGTGATTGTGTGATTGTGTGATTGTGTGATTGTGTGATTGTGTGATTGTGTGATTGTGTGATTGTGTGATTGTGTGATTGTGTGATTGTGTGATTGTGTGATTGTGTAATTGTGATTGTGTGATTGTGTGATTGTGTGATTGTGTGATTGTGTGATTGTGTGATTGTGTAATTGTGATTGTGTGATTGTGTGATTGTGTGATTGCGATTGTGTGATTGCGATTGTGTGATTGTGATTGTGTGATTGTGATTGTGTGATTGTGATTGTGTGATTGTGTGCTTGTGTGATTGTGTGAATTGTGTCGTTGTGTGATTGTGTGATTGTGTGATTGTGTGATTGCGATTGTGTGATTGTGATTGTGTGATTGTGATTGTGTGATTCTGATTGTGTGATTGTGTGATTGTGTGATTGTGTGATTGTGTGATTGTGTGATTGTGATTGTGTGATTGTGATTGTGTGATTGTGATTGTGTGATTGTGATTGTGTGATTGTGATTGTGTGATTGTGATTGTGCGATTGTGTGATTGTGTGATTGTGATTGTGTGATTGTGATTGTGTGATTGTGATTGTGCGATTGTGATTGTGTGATTGTGTGATTGTGTGACTGTGTGACTGTGTGATTGTGTGATTGTGTGATTGTGTGATTGTGTGATTGTGTGATGGTGTGATTGTGTGATTGTGTGATTGTGTGATTGTGTGATTGTGTGATTGTGTGATTGTGTGATTGTGTGATTGTGTGATTGCGATTGTGTGATTGTGATTGTGTGATGGTGATTGTGTGATTTTGTGATTGTGTGATTGTGTGATTGAGTGATTGTGTGCTTGTGTGATTGTGTGATTGTGAGATTGTGTGAATTGTGTGGTTGTGTGATTGTGTGATTGTGTGATTGTGTGATTGCGATTGTGTGATTGCGATTGTGTGATTGTGATTGTGTGATTGTGATTGTGTGATTGTGTGATTGTGTGATTGTGTGATTGTGTGATTGTGTGATTGTGTAATTGTGATTGTGCGATTGTGATTGTGTGATTGTGTGATTGTGTGATTGTGTGATTGAGTGATTGTGTGCTTGTGTGATTGTGTGATTGTGTGATTGTGTGATTGTGTGATTGTGTGATTGTGTGATTGTGTGATTGTGTGATTGTGTGATTGTGTGATTGTGCGATTGAGTGATTGTGTGCTTGTGTGATTGTGAGATTGTGTGATTGTGTGATTGTGTGATTGTGTGATTGTGTGATTGTGTGATTGTGATTGTGTGATTGTGTGATTGTGTGATTGTGTGATTGTGTGATTGTGAGATTGTGTGAATTGTGTGATTGTGTGATTGTGTGATTGTGTGATTGTGTGATTGTGTAAGTGTGATTGTGCGATTGTGATTGTGTGATTGTGTGATTGTGTGATTGTGAGATTGTGTGATTGTGTAATTGTGATTGTGCGATTGTGATTGTGTGATTGTGTGATTGTGTGATTGTGTGATTGTGAGATTGTGTGATTGTGTGATTGTGTGATTGTGTGATTGTGATTGTGTGATTGTGATTGTGTGATTGTGTGATTGTGAGATTGTGTGAATTGTGTGATTGTGTGATTGTCTGATTGTGTGATTGCGATTGTGTGATTGTGATTATGTGATTGTGATTGTGTGACTGTGATTGTGTGACCGTCATTGTGTGACCGTAATTGTGTGATCATGATTGTGTGATCGTGATTGTGTGATCGTGATTGTGTGACCGTGATTGTGTGATCGTGGTTGTGTGATTGTGTGATTGTGTGATTGTGTGAATGTGTGATTGTGTTACCGTTATTGTGTGACCGTGATTGTGTGACCGTGATTGTGTGGTTGCGACTGTGTGATTGTGACTGTGTGATTGTGACTGTGTGATTGTGACTGTGTGATTGTGTGAGTGTGTTATTGTGTGATTGAGTGATTGTGTGACTGTGTGATTGTGTGATTGTGTGATTGTGTGATTGTGTGATTGTGTGATTGTGTGATTGTGTGATTGTGTGATTGTGTGATTGTGTGATTGTGTAATTGTGATTGTGTGATTGTGTGATTGTGTGATTGTGTGATTGTGTGATTGTGTGATTGTGTGATTGTGTGATTGTGTGATTGTGTGATTGTGTGATTGTGTGATTGTGTGATTGTGTGATTGTGTGATTGTGTGATTGTGTGATTGTGTGATTGTGTGATTGTGTGATTGTGTGATTGTGTGATTGAGTGATTGTGTGCTTGTGTGATTGTGTGATTGTGTGATTGTGTGATTGTGTGATTGTGTGATTGTGTGATTGTGTGATTGTGTGATTGTGTGATTGCGATTGTGTGATTTTGTGATTGTGTGATTGTGTGATTGAGTGATTGTGTGCTTGTGTGATTGTGTGATTGTGAGATTGTGTGAATTGTGTGGTTGTGTGATTGTGTGATTGTGTGATTGTGTGATTGCGATTGTGTGATTGCGATTGTGTGATTGTGATTGTGTGATTGTGATTGTGTGATTGTGATTGTGTGATTGTGATTGTGTGATTGTGTGCTTGTGTGATTGTGTGAATTGTGTCGTTGTGTGATTGTGTGATTGTGTGATTGTGTGATTGCGATTGTGTGATTGTGATTGTGTGATTGTGATTGTGTGATTCTGATTGTGTGATTGTGTGATTGTGTGATTGTGTGATTGTGTGATTGTGATTGTGTGATTGTGATTGTGTGATTGTGATTGTGTGATTATGAGATTGTGTGAATGTGTGATTGTGTGATAGTGTGATTGTGTGATTGTGTGATTGTGTGATTGTGTGATTGTGTGATTGTGTGATTGTGTGATTGTGTGATTGTGTAATTGTGATTGTGTGATTGTGTGATTGTGTGATTGTGTGATTGTGTGATTGTGTGATTGTGTGATTGTGTGATTGTGTGATTGTGTGATTGTGTGATTGTGTGATTGTGTGATTGTGTAATTGTGATTGTGTGATTGTGTGATTGTGTGATTGTGTGATTGTGTGATTGTGTAATTGTGATTGTGTGATTGTGTGATTGTGTGATTGTGTGATTGTGTGATTATGTGATTGTGTGATTGTGTGATTGAGTGATTGTGGGCTTGTGTGATTGTGTGATTTTGTGATTGAGTGATTGTGTGATTGTGTGATTGTGTGATTGTGTGATTGTGTGATTGTGTGATTGTGTGATTGTGTGATTGTGTGATTGTGTGATTGTGTGATTGAGTGATTGTGTGCTTGTGTGATTGTGTGATTGTGTGATTGTGTGATTGTGTGATTGTGTGATTGTGTGATTGTGTGATTGTGTGATTGTGTGATTGCGATTGTGTGATTGTGATTGTGTGATTGTGATTGTGTGATTTTGTGATTGTGTGATTGTGTGATTGAGTGATTGTGTGCTTGTGTGATTGTGTGATTGTGAGATTGTGTGAATTGTGTGGTTGTGTGATTGTGTGATTGTGTGATTGTGTGATTGCGATTGTGTGATTGCGATTGTGTGATTGTGATTGTGTGATTGTGTGATTGTGATTGTGTGATTGTGATTGTGTGATTGTGATTGTGTGATTGTGTGCTTGTGTGATTGTGTGAATTGTGTCGTTGTGTGATTGTGTGATTGTGATTGTGTGATTGTGATTGTGTGATTGTGATTGTGTGATTGTGATTGTGTGATTGTGATTGTGTGATTGTTATTGTGTTATTGTGATTGTGTGATTGTGATTGTGTGATTGTGATTGTGTTATTGTGATTGTGTGATTGTGATTGTGTGATTGTGATTGTGTGATGGTGATTGTGTGATTGTGATTGTGTGATTGTGATTGTGTGATTGTGATTGTGTGATTGTGATTGTGTGATTGTGATTGTGTGATGGTGATTGTGTGATTGTGATTGTGTGATTGTGATTGTGTGATGGTGATTGTGTGATTGTGATTGTGTGATGGTGATTGTGTGATTGCGATTGTGTGATTGTGATTGTGTGATTGTGATTGTGTGATTGTGATTGTGTGATTGTGCTTGTGTGATTGTGCTTGTGTGATTGTGATTGTGTGATTGTGATTGTGTGATTGTGATTGTGTGATTGTGATTGTGTGATTGTGATTGTGTGATTGTGATTGTGTGATTGTGATTGTGTGATTGTGATTGTGTGATTGTGATTGTGTGATTGTGATTGTGTGATTGTGATTGTGTGATTGTGATTGTGTGATTGTGATTGTGTGATTGTGATTGTGTGATTGTGATTGTGTGATTGTGATTGTGTGATTGTGATTGTGTGATTGTGATTGTGTGATTGTGATTGTGTGATTGTGATTGTGTGATTGTGATTGTGTGATTGTGATAGTGTGATTGTGATTGTGTGATTGCGATTGTGTGATTGCGATTGTGTGATTGTGATTGTGTGATTGCGATTGTGTGATTGCGATTGTGTGATTGCGATTGTGTGATTGCGATTGTGTGATTGTGATTGTGTGATTGCGATTGTGTGATTGCGATTGTGTGATTGCGATTGTGTGATTGTGATTGTGTGATTGTGATTGTGTGATTGTGATTGTGTGATTGTGCTTGTGTGATTGTGATTGTGTGATTGTGATTGTGTGATTGTGATTGTGTGATTGTGATTGTGTGATTGTGATTGTGTGATTGTGATTGTGTGATTGTGATTGTGTGATTGTGATTGTGTGATTGTGATTGTGTGATTGTGATTGTGTGATTGTGATTGTGTGATTGTGATTGTGTGATTGTGATTGTGTGATTGTGATTGTGTGATTGTGATTGTGTGATTGTGATTGTGTGATTGTGATTGTGTGATTGTGATTGTGTGATTGTGATTGTGTGATTGTGATTGTGTGATTGTGATTGTGTGATTGTGATTGTGTGATTGTGATTGTGTGATTGTGATTGTGTGATTGTGATTGTGTGATTGTGATTGTGTGATTGTGATTGTGTGATTGTGATTGTGTGATTGTGATTGTGTGATTGTGATTGTGTGATTGTGATTGTGTGATTGTGATTGTGTGATTGTGATTGTGTGATTGTGATTGTGTGATTGTGATTGTGTGATTGTGATTGTGTGATTGTGATTGTGTGATTGTGATTGTGTGATTGTGATTGTGTGATTGTGATTGTGTGATTGTGATTGTGTGATTGTGATTGTGTGATTGTGATTGTGTGATTGTGATTGTGTGATTGTGATTGTGTGATTGTGATTGTGTGATTGTGATTGTGTGATTGTGATTGTGTGATTGTGATTGTGTGATTGTGATTGTGTGATTGTGATTGTGTTATTGTGATTGTGTGATTGTGATTGTGTGATTGTGATTGTGTTATTGTGATTGTGTGATTGTGATTGTGTGATTGTGATTGTGTGATGGTGATTGTGTGATTGTGATTGTGTGATTGTGATTGTGTGATTGTGATTGTGTGATTGTGATTGTGTGATTGTGATTGTGTGATTGTGATTGTGTGATGGTGATTGTGTGATTGTGATTGTGTGATTATGATTGTGTGATGGTGATTGTGTGATTGTGATTGTGTGATGGTGATTGTGTGATTGTGATTGTGTGATTGTGATTGTGTGATTGTGATTGTGTGATTGCGATTGTGTGATTGTGATTGTGTGATTGTGATTGTGTGATTGTGATTGTGTGATTGTGATTGTGTGATTGTGATTGTGTGATTGTGATTGTGTGATTGTGATTGTGTGATTGTGATTGTGTGATTGTGATTGTGTGATTGTGAGTGTGTGATTGTGATTGTGTGATTGTGATTGTGTGATTGTGATTGTGTGATTGTGATTGTGTGATTGTGGTTGTGTGATTGTGTGATTGAGTGGTTGTGTGATTGTGTGATTGTGTGATTGTGTGATTGTGTAATTGTGATTGTGTGATTGTGTGATTGTGATTGTGTGATTGTGTGATTGTGTGATTGTGTGATTGTGTGATTGTGTGATTGTGTGATTGTGTGATTGTGTGATTGTGTGATTGTGTGATTGTGTGATTGTGTGATTGTGTGATTGTGTGATTGTGTGATTGTGTGATTGTGTGATTGTGTGATTGTGTGATTGTGTGATTGTGTGATTGTGTGATTGCGATTGTGTGATTGTGATTGTGTGATTGTGATTGTGTGATTGTGATTGTGTGATTGTGATTGTGTGATTGTGATTGTGTGATTGTGATTGTGTGATTGTGATTGTGTAATTGTGATTGTGTGATTGTGTGATTGTGTGATTGTGTGATTGTGTGATTGTGTGATTGTGTGATTGTGTGATTGTGTGATTGTGTGATTGTGTGATTGTGTGATTGTGTGATTGTGTGATTGTGTGATTGTGTAATTGTGATTGTGTGATTGTGTGATTGTGTGATTGTGTGATTGTGTGATTGTGTGATTGTGTAATTGTGATTGTGTGATTGTGTGATTGTGTGATTGCGATTGTGTGATTGCGATTGTGTGATTGTGATTGTGTGATTGTGATTGTGTGATTGTGATTGTGTGATTGTGTGCTTGTGTGATTGTGTGAATTGTGTCGTTGTGTGATTGTGTGATTGTGTGATTGTGTGATTGCGATTGTGTGATTGTGATTGTGTGATTGTGATTGTGTGATTCTGATTGTGTGATTGTGTGATTGTGTGATTGTGTGATTGTGTGATTGTGTGATTGTGATTGTGTGATTGTGATTGTGTGATTGTGATTGTGTGATTGTGATTGTGTGATTGTGATTGTGTGATTGTGATTGTGTGATTGTGATTGTGCGATTGTGTGATTGTGTGATTGTGATTGTGTGATTGTGATTGTGTGATTGTGATTGTGCGATTGTGATTGTGTGATTGTGTGATTGTGTGACTGTGTGACTGTGTGATTGTGTGATTGTGTGATTGTGTGATTGTGTGATTGTGTGATGGTGTGATTGTGTGATTGTGTGATTGTGTGATTGTGTGATTGTGTGATTGTGTGATTGTGTGATTGTGTGATTGTGTGATTGCGATTGTGTGATTGTGATTGTGTGATGGTGATTGTGTGATTTTGTGATTGTGTGATTGTGTGATTGTGTGATTGTGTGATTGTGTGATTGTGTGATTGTGTGATTGCGATTGTGTGATTGTGATTGTGTGATGGTGATTGTGTGATTTTGTGATTGTGTGATTGTGTGATTGAGTGATTGTGTGCTTGTGTGATTGTGTGATTGTGAGATTGTGTGAATTGTGTGGTTGTGTGATTGTGTGATTGTGTGATTGTGTGATTGCGATTGTGTGATTGCGATTGTGTGATTGTGATTGTGTGATTGTGATTGTGTGATTGTGATTGTGTAATTGTGATTGTGTGATTGTGTGATTGTGTGATTGTGTGATTGTGTGATTGTGTGATTGTGTGATTGTGTGATTGTGTGATTGTGTGATTGTGTGATTGTGTGATTGTGTGATTGTGTGATTGTGTGATTGTGTAATTGTGATTGTGTGATTGTGTGATTGTGTGATTGTGTGATTGTGTGATTGTGTGATTGTGTAATTGTGATTGTGTGATTGTGTGATTGTGTGATTGCGATTGTGTGATTGCGATTGTGTGATTGTGATTGTGTGATTGTGATTGTGTGATTGTGATTGTGTGATTGTGTGCTTGTGTGATTGTGTGAATTGTGTCGTTGTGTGATTGTGTGATTGTGTGATTGTGTGATTGCGATTGTGTGATTGTGATTGTGTGATTGTGATTGTGTGATTCTGATTGTGTGATTGTGTGATTGTGTGATTGTGTGATTGTGTGATTGTGTGATTGTGATTGTGTGATTGTGATTGTGTGATTGTGATTGTGTGATTGTGATTGTGTGATTGTGATTGTGTGATTGTGATTGTGCGATTGTGTGATTGTGTGATTGTGATTGTGTGATTGTGATTGTGTGATTGTGATTGTGCGATTGTGATTGTGTGATTGTGTGATTGTGTGACTGTGTGACTGTGTGATTGTGTGATTGTGTGATTGTGTGATTGTGTGATTGTGTGATGGTGTGATTGTGTGATTGTGTGATTGTGTGATTGTGTGATTGTGTGATTGTGTGATTGTGTGATTGTGTGATTGTGTGATTGCGATTGTGTGATTGTGATTGTGTGATGGTGATTGTGTGATTTTGTGATTGTGTGATTGTGTGATTGTGTGATTGTGTGATTGTGTGATTGTGTGATTGTGTGATTGCGATTGTGTGATTGTGATTGTGTGATGGTGATTGTGTGATTTTGTGATTGTGTGATTGTGTGATTGAGTGATTGTGTGCTTGTGTGATTGTGTGATTGTGAGATTGTGTGAATTGTGTGGTTGTGTGATTGTGTGATTGTGTGATTGTGTGATTGCGATTGTGTGATTGCGATTGTGTGATTGTGATTGTGTGATTGTGATTGTGTGATTGTGTGATTGTGTGATTGTGTGATTGTGTGATTGTGTGATTGTGTAATTGTGATTGTGCGATTGTGATTGTGTGATTGTGTGATTGTGTGATTGTGTGATTGAGTGATTGTGTGCTTGTGTGATTGTGTGATTGTGTGATTGTGTGATTGTGTGATTGTGTGATTGTGTGATTGTGTGATTGTGTGATTGTGTGATTGTGTGATTGTGCGATTGAGTGATTGTGTGCTTGTGTGATTGTGAGATTGTGTGATTGTGTGATTGTGTGATTGTGTGATTGTGTGATTGTGTGATTGTGATTGTGTGATTGTGTGATTGTGTGATTGTGTGATTGTGTGATTGTGAGATTGTGTGAATTGTGTGATTGTGTGATTGTGTGATTGTGTGATTGTGTGATTGTGTAAGTGTGATTGTGCGATTGTGATTGTGTGATTGTGTGATTGTGTGATTGTGAGATTGTGTGATTGTGTAATTGTGATTGTGCGATTGTGATTGTGTGATTGTGTGATTGTGTGATTGTGTGATTGTGAGATTGTGTGATTGTGTGATTGTGTGATTGTGTGATTGTGATTGTGTGATTGTGATTGTGTGATTGTGTGATTGTGAGATTGTGTGAATTGTGTGATTGTGTGATTGTCTGATTGTGTGATTGTGTGATTGTGTGATTGTGTGATTGCGATTGTGTGATTGTGATTATGTGATTGTGATTGTGTGACTGTGATTGTGTGACCGTCATTGTGTGACCGTAATTGTGTGATCATGATTGTGTGATCGTGATTGTGTGATCGTGATTGTGTGACCGTGATTGTGTGATCGTGGTTGTGTGATTGTGTGACTGTGTGATTGTGTGAATGTGTGATTGTGTTACCGTTATTGTGTGACCGTGATTGTGTGACCGTGATTGTGTGGTTGCGACTGTGTGATTGTGACTGTGTGATTGTGACTGTGTGATTGTGACTGTGTGATTGTGTGAGTGTGTTATTGTGTGATTGAGTGATTGTGTGACTGTGTGATTGTGTGATTGTGTGATTGTGTGATTGTGTGATTGTGTGATTGTGTGATTGTGTGATTGTGTGATTGTGTGATTGTGTGATTGTGTAATTGTGATTGTGTGATTGTGTGATTGTGTGATTGTGTGATTGTGTGATTGTGTGATTGTGTGATTGTGTGATTGTGTGATTGTGTGATTGTGTGATTGTGTGATTGTGTGATTGTGTGATTGTGTGATTGTGTGATTGTGTGATTGTGTGATTGTGTGATTGTGTGATTGTGTGATTGTGTGATTGTGTGATTGTGTGCTTGTGTGATTGTGTGATTGTGTGATTGTGTGATTGTGTGATTGTGTGATTGTGTGATTGTGTGATTGTGTGATTGTGTGATTGTGTGATTGCGATTGTGTGATTTTGTGATTGTGTGATTGTGTGATTGAGTGATTGTGTGCTTGTGTGATTGTGTGATTGTGAGATTGTGTGAATTGTGTGGTTGTGTGATTGTGTGATTGTGTGATTGTGTGATTGCGATTGTGTGATTGCGATTGTGTGATTGTGATTGTGTGATTGTGATTGTGTGATTGTGATTGTGTGATTGTGATTGTGTGATTGTGTGCTTGTGTGATTGTGTGAATTGTGTCGTTGTGTGATTGTGTGATTGTGTGATTGTGTGATTGCGATTGTGTGATTGTGATTGTGTGATTGTGATTGTGTGATTCTGATTGTGTGATTGTGTGATTGTGTGATTGTGTGATTGTGTGATTGTGATTGTGTGATTGTGATTGTGTGATTGTGATTGTGTGATTATGAGATTGTGTGAATGTGTGATTGTGTGATAGTGTGATTGTGTGATTGTGTGATTGTGTGATTGTGTGATTGTGTGATTGTGTGATTGTGTAATTGTGATTGTGTGATTGTGTGATTGTGTGATTGTGTGATTGTGTGATTGTGTGATTGTGTGATTGTGTGATTGTGTGATTGTGTGATTGTGTGATTGTGTTATTGTGTGATTGTGTGATTGTGTGATTGTGTGATTGTGTAATTGTGATTGTGTGATTGTGTGATTGTGTGATTGTGTGATTGTGTGATTGTGTAATTGTGATTGTGTGATTGTGTGATTGTGTGATTGTGTGATTGTGTGATTATGTGATTGTGTGATTGTGTGATTGAGTGATTGTGGGCTTGTGTGATTGTGTGATTTTGTGATTGAGTGATTGTGTGATTGTGTGATTGTGTGATTGTGTGATTGTGTGATTGTGTGATTGTGTGATTGTGTGATTGTGTGATTGTGTGATTGTGTGATTGAGTGATTGTGTGCTTGTGTGATTGTGTGATTGTGTGATTGTGTGATTGTGTGATTGTGTGATTGTGTGATTGTGTGATTGTGTGATTGTGTGATTGCGATTGTGTGATTGTGATTGTGTGATTGTGATTGTGTGATTTTGTGATTGTGTGATTGTGTGATTGAGTGATTGTGTGCTTGTGTGATTGTGTGATTGTGAGATTGTGTGAATTGTGTGGTTGTGTGATTGTGTGATTGTGTGATTGTGTGATTGCGATTGTGTGATTGCGATTGTGTGATTGTGATTGTGTGATTGTGATTGTGTGATTGTGATTGTGTGATTGTGATTGTGTGATTGTGTGCTTGTGTGATTGTGTGAATTGTGTCGTTGTGTGATTGTGTGATTGTGATTGTGTGATTGTGATTGTGTGATTGTGATTGTGTGATTGTGATTGTGTGATTGTGATTGTGTGATTGTGATTGTGTTATTGTGATTGTGTGATTGTGATTGTGTGATTGTGATTGTGTTATTGTGATTGTGTGATTGTGATTGTGTGATTGTGATTGTGTGATGGTGATTGTGTGATTGTGATTGTGTGATTGTGATTGTGTGATTGTGATTGTGTGATTGTGATTGTGTGATTGTGATTGTGTGATGGTGATTGTGTGATTGTGATTGTGTGATTGTGATTGTGTGATGGTGATTGTGTGATTGTGATTGTGTGATGGTGATTGTGTGATTGTGATTGTGTGATTGTGATTGTGTGATTGTGATTGTGTGATTGCGATTGTGTGATTGTGATTGTGTGATTGTGATTGTGTGATTGTGATTGTGTGATTGTGATTGTGTGATTGTGATTGTGTGATTGTGATTGTGTGATTGTGATTGTGTGATTGTGATTGTGTGATTGTGAGTGTGTGATTGTGATTGTGTGATTGTGATTGTGTGATTGTGATTGTGTGATTGTGATTGTGTGATTGTGGTTGTGTGATTGTGTGATTGAGTGGTTTTGTGATTGTGTGATTGTGTGATTGTGTGATTGTGTAATTGTGATTGTGTGATTGTGTGATTGTGATTGTGTGATTGTGTGATTGTGTGATTGTGTGATTGTGTGATTGTGTGATTGTGTGATTGTGTGATTGTGTGATTGTGTGATTGTGTGATTGTGTGATTGTGTGATTGTGTGATTGTGTGATTGTGTGATTGTGTGATTGTGTGATTGTGTGATTGCGATTGTGTGATTGTGATTGTGTGATTGTGATTGTGTGATTGTGATTGTGTGATTGTGATTGTGTGATTGTGATTGTGTGATTGTGATTGTGTGATTGTGATTGTGTGATTGTGATTGTGTAATTGTGATTGTGTGATTGTGTGATTGTGTGATTGTGTGATTGTGTGATTGTGTGATTGTGTGATTGTGTGATTGTGTGATTGTGTGATTGTGTGATTGTGTGATTGTGTGATTGTGTGATTGTGTGATTGTGTGATTGTGTAATTGTGATTGTGTGATTGTGTGATTGTGTGATTGTGTGATTGTGTGATTGTGTAATTGTGATTGTGTGATTGTGTGATTGTGTGATTGTGTGATTGCGATTGTGTGATTGCGATTGTGTGATTGTGATTGTGTGATTGTGATTGTGTGATTGTGATTGTGCGATTGTGTGCTTGTGTGATTGTGTGAATTGTGTCGTTGTGTGATTGTGTGATTGTGTGATTGTGTGATTGCGATTGTGTGATTGTGATTGTGTGATTGTGATTGTGTGATTCTGATTGTGTGATTGTGTGATTGTGTGATTGTGTGATTGTGTGATTGTGTGATTGTGATTGTGTGATTGTGATTGTGTGATTGTGATTGTGTGATTGTGATTGTGTGATTGTGATTGTGTGATTGTGATTGTGCGATTGTGTGATTGTGTGATTGTGATTGTGTGATTGTGATTGTGTGATTGTGATTGTGCGATTGTGATTGTGTGATTGTGTGATTGTGTGACTGTGTGACTGTGTGATTGTGTGATTGTGTGATTGTGTGATTGTGTGATTGTGTGATGGTGTGATTGTGTGATTGTGTGATTGTGTGATTGTGTGATTGTGTGATTGTGTGATTGTGTGATTGTGTGATTGTGTGATTGCGATTGTGTGATTGTGATTGTGTGATGGTGATTGTGTGATTTTGTGATTGTGTGATTGTGTGATTGAGTGATTGTGTGCTTGTGTGATTGTGTGATTGTGAGATTGTGTGAATTGTGTGGTTGTGTGATTGTGTGATTGTGTGATTGTGTGATTGCGATTGTGTGATTGCGATTGTGTGATTGTGATTGTGTGATTGTGATTGTGTGATTGTGTGATTGTGTGATTGTGTGATTGTGTGATTGTGTGATTGTGTAATTGTGATTGTGCGATTGTGATTGTGTGATTGTGTGATTGTGTGATTGTGTGATTGAGTGATTGTGTGCTTGTGTGATTGTGTGATTGTGTGATTGTGTGATTGTGTGATTGTGTGATTGTGTGATTGTGTGATTGTGTGATTGTGTGATTGTGTGATTGTGCGATTGAGTGATTGTGTGCTTGTGTGATTGTGAGATTGTGTGATTGTGTGATTGTGTGATTGTGTGATTGTGTGATTGTGTGATTGTGATTGTGTGATTGTGTGATTGTGTGATTGTGTGATTGTGTGATTGTGAGATTGTGTGAATTGTGTGATTGTGTGATTGTGTGATTGTGTGATTGTGTGATTGTGTAAGTGTGATTGTGCGATTGTGATTGTGTGATTGTGTGATTGTGTGATTGTGAGATTGTGTGATTGTGTAATTGTGATTGTGCGATTGTGATTGTGTGATTGTGTGATTGTGTGATTGTGTGATTGTGAGATTGTGTGATTGTGTGATTGTGTGATTGTGTGATTGTGATTGTGTGATTGTGATTGTGTGATTGTGTGATTGTGAGATTGTGTGAATTGTGTGATTGTGTGATTGTCTGATTGTGTGATTGTGTGATTGTGTGATTGTGTGATTGCGATTGTGTGATTGTGATTATGTGATTGTGATTGTGTGACTGTGATTGTGTGACCGTCATTGTGTGACCGTAATTGTGTGATCATGATTGTGTGATCGTGATTGTGTGATCGTGATTGTGTGACCGTGATTGTGTGATCGTGGTTGTGTGATTGTGTGATTGTGTGATTGTGTGAATGTGTGATTGTGTTACCGTTATTGTGTGACCGTGATTGTGTGACCGTGATTGTGTGGTTGCGACTGTGTGATTGTGACTGTGTGATTGTGACTGTGTGATTGTGACTGTGTGATTGTGTGAGTGTGTTATTGTGTGATTGAGTGATTGTGTGACTGTGTGATTGTGTGATTGTGTGATTGTGTGATTGTGTGATTGTGTGATTGTGTGATTGTGTGATTGTGTGATTGTGTGATTGTGTGATTGTGTGATTGTGTGATTGTGTAATTGTGATTGTGTGATTGTGTGATTGTGTGATTGTGTGATTGTGTGATTGTGTGATTGTGTGATTGTGTGATTGTGTGATTGTGTGATTGTGTGATTGTGTGATTGTGTGATTGTGTGATTGTGTGATTGTGTGATTGTGTGATTGTGTGATTGTGTGATTGTGTGATTGTGTGATTGAGTGATTGTGTGCTTGTGTGATTGTGTGATTGTGTGATTGTGTGATTGTGTGATTGTGTGATTGTGTGATTGTGTGATTGTGTGATTGTGTGATTGCGATTATGTGATTTTGTGATTGTGTGATTGTGTGATTGAGTGATTGTGTGCTTGTGTGATTGTGTGATTGTGAGATTGTGTGAATTGTGTGGTTGTGTGATTGTGTGATTGTGTGATTGTGTGATTGCGATTGTGTGATTGCGATTGTGTGATTGTGATTGTGTGATTGTGATTGTGTGATTGTGATTGTGTGATTGTGATTGTGTGATTGTGTGCTTGTGTGATTGTGTGAATTGTGTCGTTGTGTGATTGTGTGATTGTGTGATTGTGTGATTGCGATTGTGTGATTGTGATTGTGTGATTGTGATTGTGTGATTCTGATTGTGTGATTGTGTGATTGTGTGATTGTGTGATTGTGTGATTGTGATTGTGTGATTGTGATTGTGTGATTGTGATTGTGTGATTATGAGATTGTGTGAATGTGTGATTGTGTGATAGTGTGATTGTGTGATTGTGTGATTGTGTGATTGTGTGATTGTGTGATTGTGTGATTGTGTGATTGTGTGATTGTGTAATTGTGATTGTGTGATTGTGTGATTGTGTGATTGTGTGATTGTGTGATTGTGTGATTGTGTGATTGTGTGATTGTGTGATTGTGTGATTGTGTGATTGTGTGATTGTGTGATTGTGTGATTGTGTAATTGTGATTGTGTGATTGTGTGATTGTGTGATTGTGTGATTGTGTGATTGTGTGATTGTGTAATTGTGATTGTGTGATTGTGTGATTGTGTGATTGTGTGATTATGTGATTGTGTGATTGTGTGATTGAGTGATTGTGGGCTTGTGTGATTGTGTGATTTTGTGATTGAGTGATTGTGTGATTGTGTGATTGTGTGATTGTGTGATTGTGTGATTGTGTGATTGTGTGATTGTGTGATTGTGTGATTGTGTGATTGTGTGATTGTGTGATTGAGTGATTGTGTGCTTGTGTGATTGTGTGATTGTGTGATTGTGTGATTGTGTGATTGTGTGATTGCGATTGTGTGATTGTGATTGTGTGATTGTGATTGTGTGATTTTGTGATTGTGTGATTGTGTGATTGAGTGATTGTGTGCTTGTGTGATTGTGTGATTGTGAGATTGTGTGAATTGTGTGGTTGTGTGATTGTGTGATTGTGTGATTGTGTGATTGCGATTGTGTGATTGCGATTGTGTGATTGTGATTGTGTGATTGTGATTGTGTGATTGTGATTGTGTGATTGTGATTGTGTGATTGTGTGCTTGTGTGATTGTGTGAATTGTGTCGTTGTGTGATTGTGTGATTGTGTGATTGTGTGATTGCGATTGTGTGATTGTGATTGTGTGATTGTGATTGTGTGATTGTGATTGTGTGATTCTGATTGTGTGCTTGTGTGATTGTGATTGTGTGATTCTGATTGTGTGCTTGTGTGATTGTGTGATTGTGAGATTGTGTGAATTGTGTGGTTGTGTGATTGTGTGATTGTGTGATTGTGTGATTGCGATTGTGTGATTGCGATTGTGTGATTGTGATTGTGTGATTGTGATTGTGTGATTGTGATTGTGTGATTGTGATTGTGTGATTGTGTGCTTGTGTGATTGTGTGAATTGTGTCGTTGTGTGATTGTGTGATTGTGTGATTGTGTGATTGCGATTGTGTGATTGTGATTGTGTGATTGTGATTGTGTGATTGTGATTGTGTGATTCTGATTGTGTGATTGTGTGATTGTGTGATTGTGTGATTGTGTGATTGTGATTGTGTGATTGTGATTGTGTGATTGTGATTGTGTGATTATGAGATTGTGTGAATGTGTGATTGTGTGATAGTGTGATTGTGTGATTGTGTGATTGTGTGATTGTGTGATTGTGTGATTGTGTGATTGTGTGATTGTGTGATTGTGTAATTGTGATTGTGTGATTGTGTGATTGTGTGATTGTGTGATTTTGTGATTGTGTGATTGTGTGATTGAGTGATTGTGTGCTTGTGTGATTGTGTGATTTTGTGATAGAGTGATTGTGTGATTGTGTGAATGTGTGATTGTGTGACCGTGATTGTGTGATTGATGATTGTGTGATTGTGTGATTGTGTGATTGTGTGATTGTGTGATTGTGTGATTGTGTGATTGTGTAATTGTGATTGTGTGATTGTGTGATTGTGTGATTGTGTGATTTTGTGATTGTGTGATTGTGTGATTGAGTGATTGTGTGCTTGTGTGATTGTGTGATTGTGTGATTGTGTAATTGTGATTGTGTGATTGTGTGATTGTGTGATTGTGTGATTTTGTGATTGTGTGATTGTGTGATTGAGTGATTGTGTGCTTGTGTGATTGTGTGATTTTGTGATAGAGTGATTGTGTGATTGTGTGAATGTGTGATTGTGTGACCGTGATTGTGTGATTGATGATTGTGTGATTGTGTGATTGTGTGATTGTGTGATTGTGTGATTGTGTGATTGTGATTGTGTGATTGTGATTGTGTGATTGTGATTGTGTGATTATGAGATTGTGTGAATTGTGTGATTGTGTGATTGTGTGATTGTGTGATTGTGTGATTGTGTGATTGCGATTGTGTGATTGTGATTGTGTGATTGTGATTGTGTGATTTTGTGATTGTGTGATTGTGTGATTGAGTGATTGTGTGCTTGTGTGATTGTGTGATTGTGAGATTGTGTGAATTGTGTGGTTGTGTGATTGTGTGATTGTGTGATTGTGTGATTGCGATTGTGTGATTGCGATTGTGTGATTGTGATTGTGTGATTGTGATTGTGTGATTGTGATTGTGTGATTGTGTGCTTGTGTGATTGTGTGAATTGTGTCGTTGTGTGATTGTGTGATTGTGTGATTGTGTGATTGCGATTGTGTGATTGCGATTGTGTGATTGCGATTGTGTGATTGTGATTGTATGATTGTGATTGTGTGTTTGTGATTGTGTGATTGTGTGATTGTGTGATTGTGTGATTGTGTGATTGTGATTGTGTGATTGTGATTGTGTGATTGTGATTGTGTGATTGTGATTGTGTGATTGTGATTGTGTGATTATGAGATTGTGTGAATTGTGTGATTGTGTGAGTGTGTGATTGTGTGATTGTGTGATTGTGTGATTGTGTGATTGTGTGATTGTGTGGTTGTGTGATCGTGTGATTGAGTGATTGTGTGTTTGTGTGATTGTATGATTGCGTGATTGTGTGATTGTGTGATTGTGTAATTGTGATTGTGTGATTGTGATTGTGTGATTGTGTGATTATGTGATTGTGTGATTGTGTGATTGAGTGATTCTGTGATTGTGATTGTGTGATTGTGATTGTGTGATTGTGATTGTGTGATTGTGATTGTGTGATTGTGATTGTGTGATTGTGATTGTGTGATTGTGATTGTGTGATTGTGATTGTGTGATTGTGATTGTGTGATTGTGATTGTGTGATTGTGATTGTGTGATTGTGATTGTGTGATTGTGATTGTGTGATTGTGATTGTGTGATTGTGATTGTGTGATTGTGATTGTGTGATTGTGATTGTGTGATTGTGATTGTGTGATTGTGATTGTGTGATTGTGATTGTGTGATTGTGATTGTGTGATTGTGATTGTGTGATTGTGATTGTGTGATTGTGATTGTGTGATTGTGATTGTGTGATTGTGATTGTGTGATTGTGATTGTGTGATTGTGATTGTGTGATTGTGATTGTGTGATTGTGATTGTGTGATTGTGATTGTGTGATTGTGATTGTGTGATTGTGATTGTGTGATTGTGATTGTGTGATTGTGATTGTGTGATTGTGATTGTGTGATTGTGATTGTGTGATTGTGATTGTGTGATTGTGATTGTGTGATTGTGATTGTGTGATTGTGATTGTGTGATTGTGATTGTGTGATTGTGATTGTGTGATTGTGATTGTGTGATTGTGATTGTGTGATTGTGATTGTGTGATTGTGATTGTGTGATTGTGATTGTGTGATTGTGGTTGTGTGATTGTGTGATTGAGTGGTTGTGTGATTGTGTGATTGTGTGATTGTGTGATTGTGTAATTGTGATTGTGTGATTGTGTGATTGTGATTGTGTGATTGTGTGATTGTGTGATTGTGTAATTGTGATTGTGTGATTGTGTGATTGTGTGATTGTGTGATTGTGTGATTGTGTGATTGTGTGATTGTGTGATTGCGATTGTGTGATTGTGATTGTGTGATTGTGATTGTGTGATTGTGATTGTGTGATTGTGATTGTGTGATTGTGTGATTGTGTGATTGTGTAATTGTGATTGTGCGATTGTGATTGTGTGATTGTGAGATTGTGTGAATTGTGTGATTGTGTGATTGTGTGATTGATTGATTGTGTGATTGCGATTGTGTGATTGTGATTGTGTGATTGTGATTGTGTGATTGTGATTGTGTGATTGTGATTGTGTGATTGTGATTGTGTGATTGTGATTGTGTGATTGTGATTGTGTGATTGTGATTGTGTGATTGTGGTTGTGTGATTGTGATTGTGTGATTGTGATTGTGTGATTGTGACTGTGTGATTGTGTGAGTGTGTGATTGTGTGATTCTGTGATTGTGTGATTGTGTGATTGTGTGGTTGTGTGATCGTGTGATTGAGTGATTGTGTGTTTGTGTGATTGTGTGATTGCGTGATTGTGTGATTGTGTGATTGTGTAATTGTGATTGTGTGATTGTGATTGTGTGATTGTGTGATTGTGAGATTGTGTGATTGAGTGATTGTGTGATTGTGATTGTGTGATTGTGATTGTGTGATTGTGATTGTGTGATTGTGATTGTGTGATTGTGATTGTGTGATTGTGATTGTGTGATTGTGTGATTGTGATTGTGTGATTGTGATTGTGTGATTGTGATTGTGTGATTGTGATTGTGTGATTGTGATTGTGTGATTGTGATTGTGTGATTGTGATTGTGTGATTGTGATTGTGTGATTGTGATTGTGTGATTGTGATTGTGTGATTGTGATTGTGTGATTGTGATTGTGTGATTGTGATTGTGTGATTGTGATTGTGTGATTGTGATTGTGTGATTGTGATTGTGTGATTGTGATTGTGTGATTGTGATTGTGTGATTGTGATTGTGTGATTGTGATTGTGTGATTGTGATTGTGTGATTGTGATTGTGTGATTGTGATTTTGTGATTGTGATTTTGTGATTGTGATTGTGTGATTGTGATTGTGTGATTGTGATTGTGTGATTGTGATTGTGTGATTGTGATTGTGTGATTGTGATTGTGTGATTGTGATTGTGTGATTGTGATTGTGTGATTGTGATTGTGTGATTGTGATTGTGTGATTGTGATTGTGTGATTGTGATTGTGTGATTGTGATTGTGTGATTGTGATTGTGTGATTGTGATTGTGTGATTGTGGTTGTGTGATTGTGATTGTGTGATTGTGATTGTGTGATTGTGACTGTGTGATTGTGTGAGTGTGTGATTGTGTGATTGTGTAATTGTGATTGTGTGATTGTGATTGTGTGATTGTGTGATTGTGTGATTGTGTGATTGAGTGATTGTGTGATTGTGATTGTGTGATTGTGATTGTGTGATTGTGATTGTGTGATTGTGATTGTGTGATTGTGATTGTGTGATTGTGATTGTGTGATTGTGATTGTGTGATTGTGATTGTGATTGTGTGATTGTGATTGTGTGATTGTGATTGTGTGATTGTGATTGTGTGATTGTGATTGTGTGATTGTGATTGTGTGATTGTGATTGTGTGATTGTGATTGTGTGATTGTGATTGTGTGATTGTGATTGTGTGATTGTGATTGTGTGATTGTGATTGTGTGATTGTGATTGTGTGATTGTGATTGTGTGATTGTGATTGTGTGATTGTGATTGTGTGATTGTGATTGTGTGATTGTGATTGTGTGATTTTGATTGTGTGATTGTGATTGTGTGATTGTGATTGTGTGATTGTGATTGTGTGATTGTGATTGTGTGATTGTGATTGTGTGATTGTGATTGTGTGATTGTGATTGTGTGATTGTGATTGTGTGATTGTGATTGTGTGATTGTGATTGTGTGATTGTGATTGTGTGATTGTGATTGTGTGATTGTGAATGTGTGATTGTGATTGTGTGATTGTGATTGTGTGATTGTGATTGTGTGATTGTGATTGTGTGATTGTGATTGTGTGATTGTGATTGTGTGATTGTGATTGTGTGATTGTGATTGTGTGATTGTGATTGTGTGATTGTGATTGTGTGATTGTGATTGTGTGATTGTGATTGTGTGATTGTGATTGTGTGATTGTGATTGTGTGATTGTGATTGTGTGATTGTGATTGTGTGATTGTGATTGTGTGATTGTGATTGTGTGATTGTGATTGTGTGATTGTGATTGTGTGATTGTGTGATTGTGTGATTGTGTGATTGTGTGATTGTGATTGTGTGATTGTGATTGTGTGATTGTGATTGTGTGATTGTGATTGTGTGATTGTGATTGTGTGATTATGAGATTGTGTGAATTGTGTGATTGTGTGAGTGTGTGATTGTGTGATTGTGTGATTGTGTGATTGTGTGATTGTGTGATTGTGTGGTTGTGTGATCGTGTGATTGAGTGATTGTGTGTTTGTGTGATTGTATGATTGCGTGATAGTGTGATTGTGTGATTGTGTGATTGTGTAATTGTGATTGTGTGATTGTGATTGTGTGATTGTGTGATTATGTGATTGTGTGATTGTGTGATTGAGTGATTGTGTGATTGTGATTGTGTGATTGTGATTGTGTGATTGTGATTGTGTGATTGTGATTGTGTGATTGTGATTGTGTGATTGTGATTGTGTGATTGTGATTGTGTGATTGTGATTGTGTGATTGTGATTGTGTGATTGTGATTGTGTGATTGTGATTGTGTGATTGTGATTGTGTGATTGTGATTGTGTGATTGTGATTGTGTGATTGTGATTGTGTGATTGTGATTGTGTGATTGTGATTGTGTGATTGTGATTGTGTGATTGTGATTGTGTGATTGTGATTGTGTGATTGTGATTGTGTGATTGTGATTGTGTGATTGTGATTGTGTGATTGTGATTGTGTGATTGTGATTGTGTGATTGTGATTGTGTGATTGTGATTGTGTGATTGTGATTGTGTGATTGTGATTGTGTGATTGTGATTGTGTGATTGTGATTGTGTGATTGTGATTGTGTGATTGTGATTGTGTGATTGTGATTGTGTGATTGTGATTGTGTGATTGTGATTGTGTGATTGTGATTGTGTGATTGTGATTGTGTGATTGTGATTGTGTGATTGTGATTGTGTGATTGTGATTGTGTGATTGTGATTGTGTGATTGTGATTGTGTGATTGTGATTGTGTGATTGTGATTGTGTGATTGTGATTGTGATTGTGTGATTGTGATTGTGTGATTGTGATTGTGTGATTGTGATTGTGTGATTGTGATTGTGTGATTGTGATTGTGTGATTGTGATTGTGTGATTGTGATTGTGTGATTGTGGTTGTGTGATTGTGTGATTGAGTGGTTGTGTGATTGTGTGATTGTGTGATTGTGTGATTGTGTAATTGTGATTGTGTGATTGTGTGATTGTGATTGTGTGATTGTGTGATTGTGTGATTGTGTGATTGTGTGATTGTGTGATTGTGTGATTGTGTGATTGTGTGATTGTGTGATTGTGTGATTGTGTGATTGTGTGATTGTGTGATTGTGTGATTGTGTGATTGTGTGATTGTGTGATTGTGTGATTGCGATTGTGTGATTGTGATTGTGTGATTGTGATTGTGTGATTGTGATTGTGTGATTGTGTGATTGTGTGATTGTGTAATTGTGATTGTGCGATTGTGATTGTGTGATTGTGAGATTGTGTGAATTGTGTGATTGTGTGATTGTGTGATTGATTGATTGTGTGATTGCGATTGTGTGATTGTGATTGTGTGATTGTGATTGTGTGATTGTGATTGTGTGATTGTGATTGTGTGATTGTGATTGTGTGATTGTGATTGTGTGATTGTGATTGTGTGATTGTGATTGTGTGATTGTGATTGTGTGATTGTGATTGTGTGATTGTGATTGTGTGATTGTGGTTGTGTGATTGTGATTGTGTGATTGTGATTGTGTGATTGTGACTGTGTGATTGTGTGAGTGTGTGATTGTGTGATTGTGTGATTGTGTGATTGTGTGATTGTGTGGTTGTGTGATCGTGTGATTGAGTGATTGTGTGTTTGTGTGATTGTGTGATTGCGTGATTGTGTGATTGTGTGATTGTGTAATTGTGATTGTGTGATTGTGATTGTGTGATTGTGTGATTGTGTGATTGTGTGATTGAGTGATTGTGTGATTGTGATTGTGTGATTGTGATTGTGTGATTGTGATTGTGTGATTATGAGATTGTGTGAATGTGTGATTGTGTGATAGTGTGATTGTGTGATTGTGTGATTGTGTGATTGTGTGATTGTGTGATTGTGTGATTGTGTGATTGTGTGATTGTGATTGTGTGATTGTGATTGTGTGATTGTGATTGTGTGATTATGAGATTGTGTGAATGTGTGATTGTGTGATAGTGTGATTGTGTGATTGTGTGATTGTGTGATTGTGTGATTGTGTGATTGTGTGATTGTGTGATTGTGTGATTGTGTAATTGTGATTGTGTGATTGTGTGATTGTGTGATTGTGTGATTTTGTGATTGTGTGATTGTGTGATTGAGTGATTGTGTGCTTGTGTGATTGTGTGATTTTGTGACAGAGTGATTGTGTGATTGTGTGAATGTGTGATTGTGTGACCGTGATTGTGTGATTGATGATTGTGTGATTGTGTGATTGTGTGATTGTGTGATTGTGTGATTGTGTGATTGTGTGATTGTGTAATTGTGATTGTGTGATTGTGTGATTGTGTGATTGTGTGATTTTGTGATTGTGTGATTGTGTGATTGAGTGATTGTGTGCTTGTGTGATTGTGTGATTGTGTGATTGTGTAATTGTGATTGTGTGATTGTGTGATTGTGTGATTGTGTGATTTTGTGATTGTGTGATTGTGTGATTGAGTGATTGTGTGCTTGTGTGATTGTGTGATTTTGTGATAGAGTGATTGTGTGATTGTGTGAATGTGTGATTGTGTGACCGTGATTGTGTGATTGATGATTGTGTGATTGTGTGATTGTGTGATTGTGTGATTGTGTGATTGTGTGATTGTGTGATTGTGATTGTGTGATTGTGATTGTGTGATTGTGATTGTGTGATTATGAGATTGTGTGAATTGTGTGATTGTGTGATTGTGTGATTGTGTGATTGTGTGATTGTGTGATTGCGATTGTGTGATTGTGATTGTGTGATTGTGATTGTGTGATTTTGTGATTGTGTGATTGTGTGATTGAGTGATTGTGTGCTTGTGTGATTGTGTGATTGTGAGATTGTGTGAATTGTGTGGTTGTGTGATTGTGTGATTGTGTGATTGTGTGATTGTGTGATTGCGATTGTGTGATTGCGATTGTGTGATTGTGATTGTGTGATTGTGATTGTGTGATTGTGATTGTGTGATTGTGTGCTTGTGTGATTGTGTGAATTGTGTCGTTGTGTGATTGTGTGATTGTGTGATTGTGTGATTGCGATTGTGTGATTGCGATTGTGTGATTGCGATTGTGTGATTGTGATTGTATGATTGTGATTGTGTGTTTGTGATTGTGTGATTGTGTGATTGTGTGATTGTGTGATTGTGTGATTGTGATTGTGTGATTGTGATTGTGTGATTGTGATTGTGTGATTGTGATTGTGTGATTGTGATTGTGTGATTATGAGATTGTGTGAATTGTGTGATTGTGTGAGTGTGTGATTGTGTGATTGTGTGATTGTGTGATTGTGTGATTGTGTGATTGTGTGGTTGTGTGATCGTGTGATTGAGTGATTGTGTGTTTGTGTGATTGTATGATTGCGTGATTGTGTGATTGTGTGATTGTGTAATTGTGATTGTGTGATTGTGATTGTGTGATTGTGTGATTATGTGATTGTGTGATTGTGTGATTGAGTGATTCTGTGATTGTGATTGTGTGATTGTGATTGTGTGATTGTGATTGTGTGATTGTGCTTGTGTGATTGTGATTGTGTGATTGTGATTGTGTGATTGTGATTGTGTGATTGTGATTGTGTGATTGTGATTGTGTGATTGTGATTGTGTGATTGTGATTGTGTGATTGTGATTGTGTGATTGTGATTGTGTGATTGTGATTGTGTGATTGTGATTGTGTGATTGTGATTGTGTGATTGTGATTGTGTGATTGTGATTGTGTGATTGTGATTGTGTGATTGTGATTGTGTGATTGTGATTGTGTGATTGTGATTGTGTGATTGTGATTGTGTGATTGTGATTGTGTGATTGTGATTGTGTGATTGTGATTGTGTGATTGTGATTGTGTGATTGTGATTGTGTGATTGTGATTGTGTGATTGTGATTGTGTGATTGTGATTGTGTGATTGTGATTGTGTGATTGTGATTGTGTGATTGTGATTGTGTGATTGTGATTGTGTGATTGTGATTGTGTGATTGTGATTGTGTGATTGTGATTGTGTGATTGTGATTGTGTGATTGTGATTGTGTGATTGTGATTGTGTGATTGTGGTTGTGTGATTGTGTGATTGAGTGGTTGTGTGATTGTGTGATTGTGTGATTGTGTGATTGTGTAATTGTGATTGTGTGATTGTGTGATTGTGATTGTGTGATTGTGTGATTGTGTGATTGTGTAATTGTGATTGTGTGATTGTGTGATTGTGTGATTGTGTGATTGTGTGATTGTGTGATTGTGTGATTGTGTGATTGTGTGATTGCGATTGTGTGATTGTGATTGTGTGATTGTGATTGTGTGATTGTGATTGTGTGATTGTGATTGTGTGATTGTGTGATTGTGTGATTGTGTAATTGTGATTGTGCGATTGTGATTGTGTGATTGTGAGATTGTGTGAATTGTGTGATTGTGTGATTGTGTGATTGATTGATTGTGTGATTGCGATTGTGTGATTGTGATTGTGTGATTGTGATTGTGTGATTGTGATTGTGTGATTGTGATTGTGTGATTGTGATTGTGTGATTGTGATTGTGTGATTGTGATTGTGTGATTGTGATTGTGTGATTGTGGTTGTGTGATTGTGATTGTGTGATTGTGATTGTGTGATTGTGACTGTGTGATTGTGTGAGTGTGTGATTGTGTGATTCTGTGATTGTGTGATTGTGTGATTGTGTGGTTGTGTGATCGTGTGATTGAGTGATTGTGTGTTTGTGTGATTGTGTGATTGCGTGATTGTGTGATTGTGTGATTGTGTAATTGTGATTGTGTGATTGTGATTGTGTGATTGTGTGATTGTGAGATTGTGTGATTGAGTGATTGTGTGATTGTGATTGTGTGATTGTGATTGTGTGATTGTGATTGTGTGATTGTGATTGTGTGATTGTGATTGTGTGATTGTGATTGTGTGATTGTGATTGTGTGATTGTGTGATTGTGATTGTGTGATTGTGATTGTGTGATTGTGATTGTGTGATTGTGATTGTGTGATTGTGATTGTGTGATTGTGATTGTGTGATTGTGATTGTGTGATTGTGATTGTGTGATTGTGATTGTGTGATTGTGATTGTGTGATTGTGATTGTGTGATTGTGATTGTGTGATTGTGATTGTGTGATTGTGATTGTGTGATTGTGATTGTGTGATTGTGATTGTGTGATTGTGATTGTGTGATTGTGATTGGTGTGATTGTGATTGTGTGATTGTGATTGTGTGATTGTGATTGTGTGATTGTGATTGTGTGATTGTGATTGTGTGATTGTGATTGTGTGATTGTGATTGTGTGATTGTGATTGTGTGATTGTGATTGTGTGATTGTGATTTTGTGATTGTGATTTTGTGATTGTGATTGTGTGATTGTGATTGTGTGATTGGGATTGTGTGATTGTGATTGTGTGATTGTGATTGTGTGATTGTGATTGTGTGATTGTGATTGTGTGATTGTGATTGTGTGATTGTGATTGTGTGATTGTGATTGTGTGATTGTGATTGTGTGATTGTGATTGTGTGATTGTGATTGTGTGATTGTGATTGTGTGATTGTGATTGTGTGATTGTGATTGTGTGATTGTGGTTGTGTGATTGTGATTGTGTGATTGTGATTGTGTGATTGTGACTGTGTGATTGTGTGAGTGTGTGATTGTGTGATTGTGTGATTGTGTGATTGTGTGATTGTGTGGTTGTGTGATCGTGTGATTGAGTGATTGTGTGTTTGTGTGATTGTGTGATTGCGTGATTGTGTGATTGTGTGATTGTGTAATTGTGATTGTGTGATTGTGATTGTGTGATTGTGTGATTGTGTGATTGTGTGATTGAGTGATTGTGTGATTGTGATTGTGTGATTGTGATTGTGTGATTGTGATTGTGTGATTGTGATTGTGTGATTGTGATTGTGTGATTGTGATTGTGTGATTGTGATTGTGTGATTGTGATTGTGATTGTGTGATTGTGATTGTGTGATTGTGATTGTGTGATTGTGATTGTGTGATTGTGATTGTGTGATTGTGATTGTGTGATTGTGATTGTGTGATTGTGATTGTGTGATTGTGATTGTGTGATTGTGATTGTGTGATTGTGATTGTGTGATTGTGATTGTGTGATTGTGATTGTGTGATTGTGATTGTGTGATTGTGATTGTGTGATTGTGATTGTGTGATTGTGATTGTGTGATTGTGATTGTGTGATTTTGATTGTGTGATTGTGATTGTGTGATTGTGATTGTGTGATTGTGATTGTGTGATTGTGATTGTGTGATTGTGATTGTGTGATTGTGATTGTGTGATTGTGATTGTGTGATTGTGATTGTGTGATTGTGATTGTGTGATTGTGATTGTGTGATTGTGATTGTGTGATTGTGATTGTGTGATTGTGAATGTGTGATTGTGATTGTGTGATTGTGATTGTGTGATTGTGATTGTGTGATTGTGATTGTGTGATTGTGATTGTGTGATTGTGATTGTGTGATTGTGATTGTGTGATTGTGATTGTGTGATTGTGATTGTGTGATTGTGATTGTGTGATTGTGATTGTGTGATTGTGATTGTGTGATTGTGATTGTGTGATTGTGATTGTGTGATTGTGATTGTGTGATTGTGATTGTGTGATTGTGATTGTGTGATTGTGTGATTGTGTGATTGTGTGATTGTGTGATTGTGATTGTGTGATTGTGATTGTGTGATTGTGATTGTGTGATTGTGATTGTGTGATTGTGATTGTGTGATTATGAGATTGTGTGAATTGTGTGATTGTGTGAGTGTGTGATTGTGTGATTGTGTGATTGTGTGATTGTGTGATTGTGTGATTGTGTGGTTGTGTGATCGTGTGATTGAGTGATTGTGTGTTTGTGTGATTGTATGATTGCGTGATTGTGTGATTGTGTGATTGTGTAATTGTGATTGTGTGATTGTGATTGTGTGATTGTGTGATTATGTGATTGTGTGATTGTGTGATTGAGTGATTGTGTGATTGTGATTGTGTGATTGTGATTGTGTGATTGTGATTGTGTGATTGTGATTGTGTGATTGTGATTGTGTGATTGTGATTGTGTGATTGTGATTGTGTGATTGTGATTGTGTGATTGTGATTGTGTGATTGTGATTGTGTGATTGTGATTGTGTGATTGTGATTGTGTGATTGTGATTGTGTGATTGTGATTGTGTGATTGTGATTGTGTGATTGTGATTGTGTGATTGTGATTGTGTGATGTGATTGTGTGATTGTGTTGTGTGATTGTGATTGTGTGATTGTGATTGTGTGATTGTGATTGTGTGATTGTGATTGTGTGATTGTGATTGTGTGATTGTGATTGTGTGATTGTGATTGTGTGATTGTGATTGTGTGATTGTGATTGTGTGTTGTGATTGTGTGATTGTGATTGTGTGATTGTGATTGTGTGATTGTGATTGTGTGATTGTGATTGTGTGATTGTGATTGTGTGATTGTGATTGTGTGATTGTGATTGTGTGATTGTGATTGTGTGATTGTGATTGTGTGATTGTGATTGTGTGATTGTGATTGTGTGATTGTGATTGTGTGATTGTGATTGTGTGATTGTGATTGTGTGATTGTGATTGTGTGATTGTGATTGTGTGATTGTGATTGTGTGATTGTGATTGTGTGATTGTGGTTGTGTGATTGTGTGATTGAGTGGTTGTGTGATTGTGTGATTGTGTGATTGTGTGATTGTGTAATTGTGATTGTGTGATTGTGTGATTGTGATTGTGTGATTGTGTGATTGTGTGATTGTGTGATTGTGTGATTGTGTGATTGTGTGATTGTGTGATTGTGTGATTGTGTGATTGTGTGATTGTGTGATTGTGTGATTGTGTGATTGTGTGATTGTGTGATTGTGTGATTGTGTGATTGTGTGATTGCGATTGTGTGATTGTGATTGTGTGATTGTGATTGTGTGATTGTGATTGTGTGATTGTGTGATTGTGTGATTGTGTAATTGTGATTGTGCGATTGTGATTGTGTGATTGTGAGATTGTGTGAATTGTGTGATTGTGTGATTGTGTGATTGATTGATTGTGTGATTGCGATTGTGTGATTGTGATTGTGTGATTGTGATTGTGTGATTGTGATTGTGTGATTGTGATTGTGTGATTGTGATTGTGTGATTGTGATTGTGTGATTGTGATTGTGTGATTGTGATTGTGTGATTGTGATTGTGTGATTGTGATTGTGTGATTGTGATTGTGTGATTGTGGTTGTGTGATTGTGATTGTGTGATTGTGATTGTGTGATTGTGACTGTGTGATTGTGTGAGTGTGTGATTGTGTGATTGTGTGATTGTGTGATTGTGTGATGGTGTGGTTGTGTGATCGTGTGATTGAGTGATTGTGTGTTTGTGTGATTGTGTGATTGCGTGATTGTGTGATTGTGTGATTGTGTAATTGTGATTGTGTGATTGTGATTGTGTGATTGTGTGATTGTGTGATTGTGTGATTGAGTGATTGTGTGATTGTGATTGTGTGATTGTGATTGTGTGATTGTGATTGTGTGATTGTGATTGTGTGATTGTGATTGTGTGATTGTGGTTGTGTGATTGTGATTGTGTGATTGTGATTGTTGGTGATTGTGATTGTGTGATTGTGATTGTGTGATTGTGATTGTGTGATTGTGATTGTGTGATTGTGATTGTGTGATTGTGATTGTGTGATTGTGATTGTGTGATTGTGATTGTGTGATTGTGATTGTGTGATTGTGATTGTGTGATTGTGATTGTGTGATTGTGATTGTGTGATTGTGATTGTGTGATTGTGATTGTGTGATTGTGATTGTGTGATTGTGATTGTGTGATTGTGATTGTGTGATTGTGATTGTGTGATTGTGATTGTGTGATTGTGATTGTGTGATTGTGATTGTGTGATTGTGATTGTGTGATTGTGATTGTGTGATTGTGATTGTGTGATTGTGGTTGTGTGATTGTGGTTGTGTGATTGTGGTTGTGTGATTGTGGTTGTGTGATTGTGATTGTGTGATTGTGATTGTGTGATTGTGATTGTGTGATTGTGATTGTGTGATTGTGATTGTGTGATTGTGATTGTGTGATTGTGATTGTGTGATTGTGATTGTGTGATTGTGATTGTGTGGTTGTGATTGTGTGATTGTGATTGTGTGATTGTGATTGTGTGATTGTGATTGTGTGATTGTGATTGTGTGATGGTGATTGTGTGATGGTGATTGTGTGATTGTGATTGTGTGATTGTGATTGTGTGATTGTGATTGTGTGATTGTGTGATTGTGTGATTGTGTGATTGTGTGATTGTGTGATTGTGTGATTGTGTGATTGTGTGATTGTGTGATTGTGTGATTGTGTGATTGTGTGATTGTGTGATTGTGTGATTGTGATTGTGTGATCGTGTGATTGTGATCGTGTGATTGTGATCGTGTGATTGTGATCGTGTGATTGTGATCGTGTGATTGTGATCGTGTGATTGTGATCGTGTGATTGTGATCGTGTGATTGTGATCGTGTGATTGTGATCGTGTGATTGTGATCGTGTGATTGTGATCGTGTGATTGTGATCGTGTGATTGTGATCGTGTGATTGTGATCGTGTGATTGTGATCGTGTGATTGT
>NW_027474679.1:0-32303 GCF_050947335.1 Megachile rotundata | reverse complement strand
AATAGGTATAGTAATTGTCGTTCTATCGATAATATAAGCATAATATGGCTAATAATATGAGTTAGATTGATAATACTAAGTGTAGTGAGTATAGTAATTCTCGTTCTATCGATCATATAAGCATAATATGGCTAATAATATGACTTAGATTGATAATAATAACAGTAATAAGTATAGTAATTGTCGTTCTTATCGATCATATGAGCATAATATGGCTAATAATATGAGTTAGATTGATAATACTAAGAGTAGTGAGTATAGTAATTGTCGTTCTATCGATCATATAAGCATAATATGGCTAATAATATGAGTTAGATTGATAATACTAAAGAGTAGTGAGTATAGTAATTCTCGTTCTATCGATCATATAAGCATAATATGGCTAATAATATGAGTTAGATTGATAATAATAAGAGTAATGAGTATAGAAATTGTAGCTCTATCGATCATTTAAGCATAATATGGCTAATAATTGAGTTAGATTGATAATACAAAGAGTAGTGAGTATAGTAATTCTCGTATCTATCGACCATATAAGCATAATATGGCTAATAATATAAGTTAGATTGATAACAATAAGAGTAACAAGTTTAGTAATTGTCGTTCTATCGATCATATAAACATAATATGGCTAATAATATGAGTTAGATTGATAATACTAAGAGTAGTGAGTATAGTAATTCTCGTTCTATCGATCATATAAGCATAATATGGCTAATAATATGAGTTAGATTGATAATAATAAGAGTAATGAGTATAGAAATTGTAGTTCTATCGATCATTTAAGCATAATATGGCTAATAATATGAGTTAGATTGATAATATTAACAGTAATAAGTATAGTAATTGTCGTTCTATCGATCATTTAAGCATATATGGGTAATAATATGAGTCAGATTGATAATAATAACAGTAATAGGTATAGTAATTGTCGTTCCATCGATAATATAAGCATAATATGGCTAATAATATGAGTTAGATTGATAATACTAAGTGTAGTGAGTATAGTAATTCTCGTTCTATCGATCATATAAGCATAATATGGCTAATAATATGACTTAGATTGATAATAATAACAGTAATAAGTATAGTAATTGTCGTTCTATCGATCATATAAGCATAATATGGCTAATAATATGAGTTAGATTGATAATACTAAGAGTAGTGAGTATAGTAATTGTCGTTCTATCGATCATATAAGCATAATATGGCTAATAATATGAGTTAGATTGATAATAATAAGAGTAATAAGTATAGTATTTGTCGTTCTATCGATCATATAAGCATAATATGGCTAATAATATGAGTTAGATTGATAATAATAAGAGTAATGAGTATAGTAATTGTAGTTCTATGATCATTTAAGCATAATATGGCTAATAATATGAGTTAGATTGATAATAATAACAGTAATAGGTATTGTAATTGTCGTTCTATCGATAATATAAACATAATATGGCTAATAATATGAGTTAGATTGATAATACTAAGAGTAGTGAGTATAGTAATTCTCGTTCTATCGATCATATAAGCATAATATGGCTAATAATATGAGTTAGATTGATAATAATAAGAGTAATGAGTATAGAAATTGTAGTTCTATCGATCATTTAAGCATAATATGGCTAATAATATGAGTTAGATTGATAATACAAAGAGTAGTGAGTATAGTAATTCTCGTTCTATCGACCATATAAGCATAATATGGCTAATAATATAAGTTAGATTGATAACAATAAGAGTAAACAAGTTTAGTAATTGTCGTTCTATCGATCATATAAACATAATATGGCTAATAATATGAGTTAGATTGATAATACTAAGAGTAGTGAGTATAGTAATTCTCGTTCTATCGATCATATAAGCATAATATGGCTAATAATATGAGTTAGATTGATAATAATAAGAGTAATGAGTATAGAAATTGTAGTTCTATCGATCATTTAAGCATAATATGGCTAATAATATGAGTTAGATTGATAATATTAACAGTAATAAGTATAGTAATTGTCGTTCTAATCGATAATATAACCATAATATGGCCAATAATATGAGTTAGATTGATAATAATAACAGTAATAGTATTGTAATTGTCGTTCTATCGAGAATATAAGCATAATATGGCTAATAATATGAGTTAGATTGATAATACTAAGAGTAGTGAGTATAGTAATTCTCGTTCTGTCGATCATATAAGCATAATATGGCTAATAATATGAGTTAGATTGATAATAATAAGAGTAACAAGTATAGTAATTGTCGTTCTATCGATAATATAACCATAATATGGCCAATAATATGAGTTAGATTGATAATAATAACAGTAATATGTATAGTAATTGTCGTTCTAATCGATAATATAAGCATAATATGGCTAATAATATGAGTTAGATTGATAATACTAAGAGTAGTGAGTATAGTAATTGTCGTTCTATCGATCATATAAGCATAATATGGCTAATAATATGAGTTAGATTGATAATAATAAGAGTAATAAGTATAGTATTTGTCGTTCTATCGATCATATAAGCATAATATGGCTAATAATACGAGTTAGATTGATAATAATAAGAGTAATAACTACAGTAATTGTCGTTCTATCGGTCATATAAGCATAATAAGGCTAATAATATGAGTTAGAGTGATAATACTAAGAGTAGTGAGTATAGTAATTCTCATTCTATCGATCATATAAGCATAATATGGCTAATAATACGAGTTAGATTGATAATAATAAGAGTAATAAGTATAGTAATTGTCGTTCTATCGATCATTTAAGCATAATATGGCTAATAATATGAGTTAGATTGATAATACTAAGAGTAGTGGGTATAGTAATTGTCGTTCTATCGATCCTATAAGCATAATATGGCTAATAATATGAGTTAGATTGATAATAATAAGAGTAATGAGTATAGTAATTGTAGTTCTATCGATCATTTAAGCATAATATGGCTAATAATATGAGTTAGATTGATAATAATAAGAGTAATAAGTATAGTAATTGTCGTTCTATCGATCATGTTAAGCATAATGTGGGGTAATAATATGAGTCAGATTGATAATAATAACAGTAATAAGTATAGTAATTGTCGTTCTATCGATAATATAAGCATAATATGGCTAATAATATGAGTTAGATTGATAATACTAAGTGTAGTGAGTATAGTAATTCTCGTTTCTATCGATCATATAAGCATAATATGGCTAATAATATGAGTTAGATTGATAATAATAAGAGTAATAAGTATAGTAATTGTCGTTCTATCGATCATATAAGCATAATATGGCTAATAATATGAGTTAGATTGATAATAATAAGAGTAATAAGTATAGTAATTGTCGTTCTAATCGATCATTTAAGCATAATATGGCTAATAATATGAGTTAGATTGATAATACTAAGAGTAGTGGGTATAGTAATTGTCGTTCTATCGATCATATAAGCATAATATGGCTAATAATATGAGTTAGATTGATAATAATAAGAGTAATGAGTATAGTAATTGTAGTTCTATCGATCATTTAAGCATAATATGGCTAATAATATGAGTTAGATTGATAATAATAAGAGTAATAAGTATAGTAATTGTCGTTCTATCGATCATTTAAGCATAATATGGCTAATAATATGAGTTAGATTGATAATACTAAGAGTAGTGGGTATAGTAATTTGTCGTTCTATCCATCATATAAGCATAATATGGCTAATAATATGAGTTAGATTGATAATAATAAGAGTAATGAGTATAGTAATTGTAGTTCTATCGATCATTTAAGCATAATATGGCTAATAATATGAGTTAGATTGATAATAATAAGAGTAATAAGTATAGTAATTGTCGTTTCTATCGATCATTTAAGCATAATATGGCTAATAATATGAGTTAGATTGATAATACTAAGAGTAGTGGGTATAGTAATTGTCGTTCTATCGATCATATAAGCATAATATGGCTAATAATATGAGTTAGATTGATAATAATAAGAGTAATGAGTATAGTAATTGTAGTTCTATCGATCATTTAAGCATAATATGGCTAATAATATGAGTTAGATTGATAATAATAAGAGTAATAAGTATAGTAATTGTCGTTCTATCGATCATTTAAGCATAATATGGGTAATAATATGAGTCAGATTGATAATAATAACAGTAATAGGTATAGTAATTGTCGTTCTATCGATAATATAAGCATAATATGGCTAATAATATGAGTTAGATTGATAATACTAAGTGTAGTGAGTATAGTAATTCTCGTTCTATCGATCATATAAGCATAATATGGCTAATAATATGACTTAGATTGATAATAATAACAGTAATAAGTATAGTAATTGTCGTTCTATCGATCATATGAGCATAATATGGCTAATAATATGAGTTAGATTGATAATACTAAGAGTAGTGAGTATAGTAATTGTCGTTCTATCGATCATATAGCATAATATGGCTAATAATATGAGTTAGATTGATAATAATAAGAGTAATAAGTATAGTATTTGTCGTTCTATCGATCATATAAGCATAATTGGCTAATAATATGAGTTAGATTGATAATAATAAGAGTAATAAGTATAGTAATTGTCGTTCTATCGATCATTTAAGCATAATATGGCTAATAATATGAGTTAGATTGATAATACTAAGAGTAGTGGGTATAGTAATTGTCGTTCTATCCATCATATAAGCATAATATGGCTAATAATATGAGTTAGATTGATAATAATAAGAGTAATAAGTATAGTAATTGTCGTTCTATCGATCATTTAAGCATAATATGGCTAATAATATGAGTTAGATTGATAATACTAGAGTAGTGGGTATAGTAATTGTCGTTCTATCCATCATATAAGCATAATATGGCTAATAATATGAGTTAGATTGATAATAATAAGAGTAATGAGTATAGTAATTGTAGTTCTATCGATCATTTAAGCATAATATGGCTAATAATATGAGTTAGATTGATAATAATAAGAGTAATAAGTATAGTAATTGTCGTTCTATCGATCATTTAAGCATAATATGGCTAATAATATGAGTTAGATTGATAATACTAAGAGTAGTGGGTATAGTAATTGTCGTTCTATCGATCATATAAGCATAATATGGCTAATAATATGAGTAGATTGATAATAATAAGAGTAATGAGTATAGTAATTGTAGTTCTATCGATCATTTAAGCATAATATGGCTAATAATATGAGTTAGATTGATAATAATAAGAGTAATAAGTATAGTAATTGTCGTTCTATCGATCATTAAGCATAATATGGGTAATAATATGAGTCAGATTGATAATAATAACAGTAATTGGTATAGTAATTGTCGTTCTATCGATAATATAAGCATAATATGGCTAATAATATGAGTTAGATTGATAATACCTAAGTGTAGTGAGTATAGTAATTCTCGTTCTATCGATCATATAAGCATAATATGGCTAATAATATGACTTAGATTGATAATAATAACAGTAATAAGTATAGTAATTGTCGTTCTATCGATCATATGAGCATAATATGGCTAATAATATGAGTTAGATTGATAATACTAAGAGTAGTGAGTATAGTAATTGTCGTCTATATCGATCTTATAAGCATAATATGGCTAATAATATGAGTTAGATTGATAATAATAAGAGTAATAAGTATAGTATTTGTCGTTCTATCGATCATATAAGCATAATATGGCTAATAATATGAGTTAGATTGATAATAATAAGAGTAATGAGTATAGTAATTGTAGTTCTATGGATCATTTAAGCATAATATGGCTAATAATATGAGTTAGATTGATAATAATAACAGTAATAGGTATTGTAATTGTCGTTCTATCGATAATATAACATAATATGGCTAATAATATGAGTTAGATTGATAATACTAAGAGTAGTGAGTATAGAATTCTCGTTCTATCGATCATATAAGCATAATATGGCTAATAATATGAGTTAGATTGATAATAATAAGAGTAATGAGTATAGAAATTGTAGCTCTATCGATCATTTAAGCATAATATGGCTAATAATATGAGTTAGATTGATAATACAAAGAGTAGTGAGTATAGTAATTCTCGTTCTATCGACCATATAAGCATAATATGGCTAATAATATAAGTTAGATTGATAACAATAAGAGTAACAAGTTTAGTAATTGTCGTTCTATCGATCATATAAACATAATATGGCTAATAATATGAGTTAGATTGATAATACTAAGAGTAGTGAGTATAGTAATTCTCGTTCTATCGATCATATAAGCATAATATGGCTAATAATATGAGTTAGATTGATAATAATAAGAGTAATGAGTATAGAAATTGTAGTTCTATCGATCATTTAAGCATAATATGGCTAATAATATGAGTTAGATTGATAATATTAACAGTAATAAGTATAGTAATTGTCGTTCTATCGATCATTTAAGCATAATATGGGTAATAATATGAGTCAGATTGATAATAATAACAGTAATAGTATAGTAATTGTCGTTCCATCGATAATATAAGCATAATATGGCTAATAATATGAGTTAGATTGATAATACTAAGTGTAGTGAGTATAGTAATTCTCGTTCTATCGATCATATAAGCATAATATGGCTAATAATATGACTTAGATTGATAATAATAACAGTAATAAGTATAGTAATTGTCGTTCTATCGATCATATAAGCATAATATGGCTAATAATATGAGTTAGATTGATAATACTAAGAGTAGTGAGTATAGTAATTGTCGTTCTATCGATCATATAAGCATAATATGGCTAATAATATGAGTTAGATTGATAATAATAAGAGTAATAAGTATAGTATTTGTCGTTCTATCGATCATATAAGCATAATATGGCTAATAATATGAGTTAGATTGATAATAATAAGAGTAATGAGTATAGTAATTGTAGTTCTATGGATCATTTAAGCATAATATGGCTAATAATATGAGTTAGATTGATAATAATAACAGTAATAGGTATTGTAATTGTCGTTCTATCGATAATATAAACATAATATGGCTAATAATATGAGTTAGATTGATAATACTAAGAGTAGTGAGTATAGTAATTCTCGTTCTATCGATCATATAAGCATAATATGGCTAATAATATGAGTTAGATTGATAATAATAAGAGTAATGAGTATAGAAATTGTAGTTCTATCGATCATTTAAGCATAATATGGCTAATAATATGAGTTAGATTGATAATACAAAGAGTAGTGAGTATAGTAATTCTCGTTCTATCGACCATATAAGCATAATATGGCTAATAATATAAGTTAGATTGATAACAATAAGAGTAACAAGTTTAGTAATTGTCGTTCTATCGATCATATAAACATAATATGGCTAATAATATGAGTTAGATTGATAATACTAAGAGTAGTGAGTATAGTAATTCTCGTTCTATCGATCATATAAGCATAATATGGCTAATAATATGAGTTAGATTGATAATAATAAGAGTAATGAGTATAGAAATTGTAGTTCTATCGATCATTAAGCATAATATGGCTAATAATATGAGTTAGATTGATAATATTAACAGTAATAAGTATAGTAATTGTCGTTCTATCGATAATATAACCATATTATGGCCAATAATATGAGTTAGATTGATAATAATAACAGTAATAGGTATTGTAATTGTCGTTCTATCGATAATATAAGCATAATATGGCTAATAATATGAGTTAGATTGATAATACTAGAGTAGTGAGTATAGTAATTCTCGTTCTGTCGATCATATAAGCATAATATGGCTAATAATATGAGTTAGATTGATAATAATAAGAGTAACAAGTATAGTAATTGTCGTTCTATCGATAATATAACCATAATATGGCCAATAATATGAGTTAGATTGATAATAATAACAGTAATATGTATAGTAATTGTCGTTCTATCGATAATATAAGCATAATATGGCTAATAATATGAGTTAGATTGATAATACTAAGAGTAGTGAGTATAGTAATTGTCGTTCTATCGATCATATAAGCATAATATGGCTAATAATATGAGTTAGATTGATAATAATAAGAGTAATAAGTATAGTATTTGTCGTTCTATCGATCATATAAGCATAATATGGCTAATAATACGAGTTAGATTGATAATAATAAGAGTAATAACTACAGTAATTGTCGTTCTATCGGTCATATAAGCATAATAAGGCTAATAATATGAGTTAGAGTGATAATACTAAGAGTAGTGAGTATAGTAATTCTCATTCTATCGATCATATAAGCATAATATGGCTAATAATACGAGTTAGATTGATAATAATAAGAGTAATAAGTATAGTAATTGTCGTTCTATCGATCATTTAAGCATAATATGGCTAATAATATGAGTTAGATTGATAATACTAAGAGTAGTGGGTATAGTAATTGTCGTTCTATCGATCCTATAAGCATAATATGGCTAATAATATGAGTTAGATTGATAATAATAAGAGTAATGAGTATAGTAATTGTAGTTCTATCGATCATTTAAGCATAATATGGCTAATAATATGAGTTAGATTGATAATAATAAGAGTAATAAGTATAGTAATTGTCGTTCTATCGATCATTTAAGCATAATATGGGTAATAATATGAGTCAGATTGATAATAATAACAGTAATAAGTATAGTAATTGTCGTTCTATCGATAATATAAGCATAATATGGCTAATAATATGAGTTAGATTGATAATACTAAGTGTAGTGAGTATAGTAATTCTCGTTCTATCGATCATATAAGCATAATATGGCTAATAATATGAGTTAGATTGATAATAATAAGAGTAATAAGTATAGTAATTGTCGTTCTATCGATCATATAAGCATAATATGGCTAATAATATGAGTTAGATTGATAATAATAAGAGTAATAAGTATAGTAATTGTCGTTCTATCGATCATATAAGCATAATATGGCTAATAATATGAGTTAGATTGATAATACTAAGAGTAGTGGGTATAGTAATTGTCGTTCTATCGATCATATAAGCATAATATGGCTAATAATATGAGTTAGATTGATAATAATAAGAGTAGTGAGTATAGTAATTGTCGTTCTATCGATCATATAAACATAATATGGCTAATAATATGAGTTAGATTGATAATATTAAGAGTAATAAGTATAGTATTTGTCGTTCTATCGATCATATAAGCATAATATGGCTAATAATACGAGTTCAATTGATAATAATAAGAGTAATAAGTATAGTAATTGTCGTTCTATCGATCATTTAAGCATAATATGGCTAATAATATGAGTTAGATTGATAATAATAAGAGTAATGAGTATAGTAATTGTAGTTCTATCGATCATATCTGCATAATATGGTTAATAATATGAGTTAGATTGATAATAATAAGAGTAATAAGTATAGTATTTGTCGTTCTATCGATCATATAAGCATAATATGGCTAATAATATGAGTTAGATTGATAATAATAAGAGTAATAAGTATAGTAATTGTAGTTCTATCGATCATTTAAGCATAATATGGCTAATAATATGAGTTAGATTGATAATAATAACAGTAATAGGTATTGTAATTGTCGTTCTATCGATAATATAAGCATAATATGGCTAATAATATGAGTTAGATTGATAATACTAAGAGTAGTGAGTATAGTAATTCTCGTTCTATCGACCATATAAGCATAATATGGCTAATAATATGAGTTAGATTGATAACAATAAGAGTAACAAGTTTAGTAATTGTCGTTCTATCGATCATATAAACATAATATGGCTAATAATATGAGTTAGATTGATAATACTAAGAGTAGTGAGTATAGTAATTCTCGTTCTATCGATCATATAGGCATAATATGGCTAATAATATGAGTTAGATTGATAATAATAAGAGTAATGAGTATAGTAATTGTAGTTCTATCGATCATATCTGCATAATATGGTTAATAATATGAGTTAGATTGATAATAATAAGAGTAATAAGTATAGTATTTGTCGTTCTATCGATCATTTAAGCATAATATGGCTAATAATATGAGTTAGATTGATAATAATAAGAGTAATGAGTATAGTAATTGTAGTTCTATCGATCATATCTGCATAATATGGTTAATAATATGAGTTAGATTGATAATAATAAGAGTAATAAGTATAGTATTTGTCGTTCTATCGATCATATAAGCATAATATGGCTAATAATATGAGTTAGATTGATAATAATAAGAGTAATAAGTATAGTAATTGTAGTACTATCGATCATTTAAGCATAATATGGCTAATAATATGAGTTAGATTGATAATAATAACAGTAATAGGTATTGTAATTGTCGTTCTATCGATAATATAAGCATAATATGGCTAATAATATGAGTTAGATTGATAATACTAAGAGTAGTGAGTATAGTAATTCTCGTTCTATCGACCATATAAGCATAATATGGCTAATAATATGAGTTAGATTGATAACAACAAGAGTAACAAGTTTAGTAATTGTCGTTCTATCGATCATATAAACATAATATGGCTAATAATATGAGTTAGATTGATAATACTAAGAGTAGTGAGTATAGTAATTCTCGTTCTATCGATCATATAAGCATAATATGGCTAATAATATGAGTTAGATTGATAATAATAAGAGTAATGAGTATAGAAATTGTAGTTCCATCGATCATTTAAGCATAATATGGCTAATAATATGAGTTAGATTGATAATATTAACAGTAATAAGTATAGTAATTGTCGTTCTATCGATAATATAACCATAATATGGCCAATAATATGAGTTAGATTGATAATAATAACAGTAATAGGTATTGTAATTGTCGTTCTATCGATAATATAAGCATAATATGGCTAATAATATGAGTTAGATTGATAATGCTAAGAGTAGTGAGTATAGTAATTCTCGTTCTGTCGATCATATAAGCATAATATGGCTAATAATATGAGTTAGAGTGATAATACTAAGAGTAGTGAGTATAGTAATTCTCATTCTATCGATCATATAAGCATAATATGGCTAATAATACGAGTTAGATTGATAATAATAAGAGTAATAAGTATAGTAATTGTCGTTCTATCGATAATATAACCATAATATGGCCAATAATATGAGTTAGATTGATAATAATAACAGTAATATGTATAGTAATTGTCGTTCTATCGATAATATAAGCATAATATGGCTAATAATATGAGTTAGATTGATAATACTAAGAGTAGTGAGTATAGTAATTGTCGTTCAATCGATCATATAAGCATAATATGGCTAATAATATGAGTTAGATTGATAATAATAAGAGTAATAAGTATAGTATTTGTCGTTCTATCGATCATATAAGCATAATATGGCTAATAATACGAGTTAGATTTATAATAATAAGAGTAATAAGTATAGTAATTGTCGTTCTATCGATCATTTAAGCATAATATGGCTAATAATATGAGTTAGATTGATAATACTAAGAGTAGTGAGTATAGTAATTGTCGTTCTATCGATCATATAAGCATAATATGGCTAATAATCTGAGTTAGATTGATAATAATAAGAGTAATAAGTATAGTAATTGTCGTTCTATCGATCATAGAAGCATAATATGGCTAATAATATGAGTTAGATTGATAATACTAAGAGTAGTGAGTATAGTAATTCTCGTTCTATCGATCATATAAGCATAATATGGCTAATAATATGAGTTAGATTGATAATAATAAGAGTAATGAGTATAGTAATTGTAGTTCTATCGATCATTTAAGCATAATATGGCTAATAATATGAGTTAGATTGATAATAATAACAGTAATAAGTATAGTAATTGTCGTTCTATCGATAATATAACCATAATATGGCTAATAATATGAGTTAGATTGATAATACTAAGAGTAGTGAGTATAGTAATTGTCGTTCTATCGATCATATAAGCATAATATGGCTAATAATATGAGTTAGATTGATAATAATAAGAGTAATAACTACAGTAATTGTCGTTCTATCGATCATATAAGCATAATAAGGCTAATAATATGAGTTAGATTGATAACAATAAGAGTAATAAGTATAGTAATTGTCGTTCTCTCGATCATATAAGCATAATATGGCTAATAATATGAGTTAGATTGATAATAATAACAGTAATAAGTATAGTAATTGTCGTTCTATCGATAATATATGCATAATATGGCTAATAATACGAGTTAGATTGATAATAATAAGAGTAATAAGTATAGTAATTGTCGTTCTATCGATCATTTAAGCATAATATGGCTAATAATATGAGTTAGATTGATAATACTAAGAGTAGTGGGTATAGTAATTGTCGTTCTATCGATCATATAAGCATAATATGGCTAATAATATGAGTTAGATTGATAATAATAAGAGTAATGAGTATAGTAATTGTAGTTCTATCGATCATTTAAGCATAATATGGCTAATAATATGAGTTAGATTGATAATAATAAGAGTAATAAGTATAGTAATTGTCGTTCTATCGATCATTTAAGCATAATATGGGTAATAATATGAGTCAGATTGATAATAATAACAGTAATAAGTATAGTAATTGTCGTTCTATCGATAATATAAGCATAATATGGCTAATAATATGAGTTAGATTGATAATACTAAGTGTAGTGAGTATAGTAATTCTCGTTCTATCGATCATATAAGCATAATATGGCTAATAATATGACTTAGATTGATAATAATAACAGTAATAAGTATAGTAATTGTCGTTCTATCGATCATATAAGCATAATATGGCTAATAATATGAGTTAGATTGATAATAATAAGAGTAATGAGTATAGTAATTGTAGTTCTATGGATCATTTAAGCATAATATGGCTAATAATATGAGTTAGATTGATAATAATAACAGTAATAGGTATTGTAATTGTCGTTCTATCGATAATATAAACATAATATGGCTAATAATATGAGTTAGATTGATAATACTAAGAGTAGTGAGTATAGTAATTCTCGTTCTATCGATCATATAAGCATAATATGTCTAATAATATGAGTTAGATTGATAATAATAAGAGTAATGAGTATAGAAATTGTAGTTCTATCGATCATTTAAGTATAATATGGCTAATAATATGAGTTAGATTGATAATACAAAGAGTAGTGAGTATAGTAATTCTCGTTCTATCGACCATATAAGCATAATATGGCTAATAATATAAGTTAGATTGATAACAATAAGAGTAACAAGTTTAGTAATTGTCGTTCTATCGATCATATAAACATAATATGGCTAATAATATGAGTTAGATTGATAATACTAAGAGTAGTGAGTATAGTAATTCTCGTTCTATCGATCATATAAGCATAATATGGCTAATAATATGAGTTAGATTGATAATAATAAGAGTAATGAGTATAGAAATTGTAGTTCTATCGATCATTTAAGCATAATATGGCTAATAATATGAGTTAGATTGATAATATTAACAGTAATAAGTATAGTAATTGTCGTTCTATCGATAATATAACCATAATATGGCCAATAATATGAGTTAGATTGATAATAATAACAGTAATAGGTATTGTAATTGTCGTTCTATCGATAATATAAGCATAATATGGCTAATAATATGAGTTAGATTGATAACACTAAGAGTAGTGAGTATAGTAATTCTCGTTCTGTCGATCATATAAGCATAATATGGCTAATAATATGAGTTAGATTGATAATAATAAGAGTAACAAGTATAGTAATTGTCGTTCTATCGATAATATAACCATAATATGGCCAATAATATGAGTTAGATTGATAATAATAACAGTAATATGTATAGTAATTGTCGTTCTATCGATCATATAAGCATAATATGGCTAATAATATGAGTTAGATTGATAATAATAAGAGTAATAAGTATAGTATTTGTCGTTCTATCGATCATATAAGCATAATATGGCTAATAATACGAGTTAGATTGATAATAATAAGAGTAATAACTACAGTAATTGTCGTTCTATCGGTCATATAAGCATAATAAGGCTAATAATATGAGTTAGAGTGATAATACTAAGAGTAGTGAGTACAGTAATTCTCATTCTATCGATCATATAAGCATAATATGGCTAATAATACGAGTTAGATTGATAATAATAAGAGTAATAAGTATAGTAATTGTCGTTCTATCGATCATTTAAGCATAATATGGCTAATAATATGAGTTAGATTGATAATACTAAGAGTAGTGGGTATAGTAATTGTCGTTCTATCGATCCTATAAGCATAATATGGCTAATAATATGAGTTAGATTGATAATAATAAGAGTAATGAGTATAGTAATTGTAGTTCTATCGATCATTTAAGCATAATATGGCTAATAATATGAGTTAGATTGATAATAATAAGAGTAATAAGTATAGTAATTGTCGTTCTATCGATCATTTAAGCATAATATGGGTAATAATATGAGTCAGATTGATAATAATAACAGTAATAAGTATAGTAATTGTCGTTCTATCGATAATATAAGCATAATATGGCTAATAATATGAGTTAGATTGATAATACTAAGTGTAGTGAGTATAGTAATTCTCGTTCTATCGATCATATAAGCATAATATGGCTAATAATATGAGTTAGATTGATAATAATAAGAGTAATAAGTATAGTAATTGTCGTTCTATCGATCATATAAGCATAATATGGCTAATAATATGAGTTAGATTGATAATACTAAGAGTAGTGGGTATAGTAATTGTCGTTCTATCGATCATATAAGCATAATATGGCTAATAATATGAGTTAGATTGATAATAATAAGAGTAGTGAGTATAGTAATTGTCGTTCTATCGATCATATAAACATAATATGGCTAATAATATGAGTTAGATTGATAATATTAAGAGTAATAAGTATAGTATTTGTCGTTCTATCGATCATATAAGCATAATATGGCTAATAATACGAGTTAGATTGATAATAATAAGAGTAATAAGTATAGTAATTGTCGTTCTATCGATCATTTAAGCATAATATGGCTAATAATATGAGTTAGATTGATAATAATAAGAGTAATGAGTATAGTAATTGTAGTTCTATCGATCATATCTGCATAATATGGTTAATAATATGAGTTAGATTGATAATAATAAGAGTAATAAGTATAGTATTTGTCGTTCTATCGATCATATAAGCATAATATGGCTAATAATATGAGTTAGATTGATAATAATAAGAGTAATAAGTATAGTAATTGTAGTTCTATCGATCATTTAAGCATAATATGGCTAATAATATGAGTTAGATTGATAATAATAACAGTAATAGGTATTGTAATTGTCGTTCTATCGATAATATAAGCATAATATGGCTAATAATATGAGTTAGATTGATAATACTAAGAGTAGTGAGTATAGTAATTCTCGTTCTATCGACCATATAAGCATAATATGGCTAATAATCTGAGTTAGATTGATAACAATAAGAGTAATAAGTATAGTAATTGTCGTTCTATCGATCATAGAAGCATAATATGGCTAATAATATGAGTTAGATTGATAATAATAAGAGTAATAAGTATAGTATTTGTCGTTCTATCGATCATCAAGCATAATATGGCTAATAATACGAGGTAGATTGATAATAATAAGAGTAATAAGTATAGTAATTGTCGTTCTATCGATCATTTAAGCATAATATGGCTAATAATATGAGTTAGATTGATAATAATAACAGTAATAAGTATAGTAATTGTCGTTCTATCGATAATATAACCATAATATGGCTAATAATATGAGTTAGATTGATAATACTAAGAGTAGTGAGTATGGTAATTGTCGTTCTATCGATCATATAAGCATAATATGGATAATAATATGAGTTAGATTGATAATAATAAGAGTAATAAGTATAGTAATTGTCGTTCTCTCGATCATATAAGCATAATATGGCTAATAATATGAGTGAGAGTGATAATACTAAGAGTAGTGAGTATAGTAATTCTCATTCTATCGATCATATAAGCATAATATGGCTAATAATACGAGTTACATTGATAATAATAAGAGTAATATGTATAGTAATTGTCGTTCTATCGATAATATAAGCATAATATGGCTAATAATATGAGTTAGATTGGTAATACTAAGAGTAGTGAGTATAGTAATTCTCGTTCTATCGATCATATAAGCATAATATGGCTAATAATATGAGTTAGATTGATAATAATAAGAGTAATAAGTATAGTATTTGTCGTTCTATCGATCATATAAGCACAATATGGCTAATAATACGAGTTAGATTGATAATAATAAGAGTAATAAGTATAGTAATTGTCGTTCTATCGATCATATCTGCATAATATGGTTAATAATATGAGTTAGATTGATAATAATAAGAGTAGTAAGTATAGTATTTGTCGTTCTATCGATCATATAAGCATAATATGGCTAATAATATGAGTTAGATTGATAATAATAAGAGTAGTAAGTATAGTATTTGTCGTTCTATCGATCATCAAGCATAATATGGCTAATAATACGAGGTAGATTGATAATAATAAGAGTAATAAGTATAGTAATTGTCGTTCTATCGATCATTTAAGCATAATATGGCTAATAATATGAGTTAGATTGATAATAATAACAGTAATAAGTATAGTAATTGTCGTTCTATCGATAATATAACCATAATATGGCTAATAATATGAGTTAGATTGATAATACTAAGAGTAGTGAGTATGGTAATTGTCGTTCTATCGATCATATAAGCATAATATGGCTAATAATATGAGTTAGATTGATAATAATAAGAGTAATAAGTATAGTAATTGTCGTTCTCTCGATCATATAAGCATAATATGGCTAATAATATGAGTGAGAGTGATAATACTAAGAGTAGTGAGTATAGTAATTCTCATTCTATCGATCATATAAGCATAATATGGCTAATAATACGAGTTAGATTGATAATAATAAGAGTAATAAGTGTAGTAATTGTCGTTCTATCGATCATTTAAGCATAATATGGCTAATAATATGAGTTATATTGATAATAATAAGAGTAATGAGTATAGTAATTGTAGTTCTATCGATCATATCTGCATAATATGGTTAATAATATGAGTTAGATTGATAATAATAAGAGTAATAAGTATAGTAATTGTAGTTCTATGGATCATTTAAGCATAATATGGCTAATAATATGAGTTAGATTGATAATAATAACAGTAATATGTATAGTAATTGTCGTTCTATCGATAATATAAGCATAATATGGCTAATAATATGAGTTAGATTGATAATACTAAGAGAAGTGAGTATAGTAATTGTCGTTCAATCGATCATATAAGCATAATATGGCTAATAATATGAGTTAGATTGACAATACTAAGAGTAGTGAGTATAGTAATTGTCGTTCTATCGATCATATAAGCATAATATGGCTAATAATATGAGTTAGATTGATAATAATAAGAGTAATAAGTATAGTATTTGTCGTTCTATCGATCATATAAGCATAATATGGCTAATAATACGAGTTAGATTGATAATAATAAGAGTAATAAGTATAGTAATTGTCGTTCTATCGATCATATAAGCATAATATGGCTAATAATACGAGTTAGATTGATAATAATAAGAGTAATATGTATAGTAATTGTCGTTCTATCGATCATTTAAGCATAATATGGCTAATAATATGAGTTAGATTAATAATAATAACAGCAATAAGTATAGTAATTGCCGTTCTATCGATAATATAAGCATAATATGGCTAATAATATGAGTTAGATTGATAATACTAAGAGTAGTGAGTATAGTAATTCTCGTTCTATCGATCATATAAGCATAATATGGCTAATAATATGAGTTAGATTGATAATAATAAGAGTAATGAGTACAGTAATTGTAGTTCTATCGATTATTTAAGCATAATATGGCTAATAATATTAGTTAGATTGATAATAATAAGAGTAATAAGTATAGTAATTGTCGTTCTCTCGATCATATAAGCATAATATGGCTAATAATATGAGTTAGAGTGATAATACTAAGAGTAGTGAGTATAGTAATTCTCGTTCTATCGATCATATAAGCATAATATGGCTAATAATATGAGTTAGATTGATAATAATAAGAGTAATGAGTACAGTAATTGTAGTTCTATCGATCATTTAAGCATAATAAGGCTAATAATATGAGTTAGATTGATAATAATAAGAGTAATAAGTATAGTAATTGTCGTTCTCTCGATCATATAAGCATAATATGGCTAATAATATGAGTTAGATTGATAATAATAACAGTAATAAGTATAGTAATTGTCGTTCTATCGATAATATAAGCATAATATGGCTAATAATATGAGTTAGATTGATAATACTAAGAGTAGTGAGTATAGTAATTGTCGTTCTATCGATCATATAAGCATAATATGGCTAATAATATGAGTTAGATTGATAATAATAAGAGTAATAAGTATAGTATTTGTCGTTCTATCGATCATCAAGCATAATATGGCTAATAATACGAGGTAGATTGATAATAATAAGAGTAATAAGTATAGTAATTGTCGTTCTATCGATCATTTAAGCATAATATGGCTAATAATATGAGTTAGATTGATAATAATAACAGTAATAAGTATAGTAATTGTCGTTCTATCGATAATATAACCATAATATGGCTAATAATATGAGTTAGATTGATAATACTAAGAGTAGTGAGTATGGTAATTGTCGTTCTATCGATCATATAAGCATAATATGGCTAATAATATGAGTTAGATTGATAATAATAAGAGTAATAAGTATAGTAATTGTCGTTCTCTCGATCATATAAGCATAATATGGCTAATAATATGAGTGAGAGTGATAATACTAAGAGTAGTGAGTATAGTAATTCTCATTCTATCGATCATATAAGCATAATATGGCTAATAATACGAGTTACATTGATAATAATAAGAGTAATATGTATAGTAATTGTCGTTCTATCGATAATATAAGCATAATATGGCTAATAATATGAGTTAGATTGGTAATACTAAGAGTAGTGAGTATAGTAATTCTCGTTCTATCGATCATATAAGCATAATATGGCTAATAATATGAGTTACATTGATAATAATAAGAGTAATAAGTATAGTATTTGTCGTTCTATCGATCATATAAGCACAATATGGCTAATAATACGAGTTAGATTGATAATAATAAGAGTAATAAGTATAGTAATTGTCGTTCTATCGATCATATCTGCATAATATGGTTAATAATATGAGTTAGATTGATAATAATAAGAGTAGTAAGTATAGTATTTGTCGTTCTATCGATCATATAAGCATAATATGGCTAATAATATGAGTTAGATTGATAATAATAAGAGTAGTAAGTATAGTATTTGTCGTTCTATCGATCATATAAGCATAATATGGCTAATAATATGAGTTAGATTGATAATAATAAGAGTAATAAGTATAGTAATTGTCGTTCTCTCGATCATATAAGCAAAATATGGCTAATAATATGAGTTAGAGTGATAATACTAAGAGTAGTGAGTATAGTAATTCTCATTCTATCGATCATATAAGCATAATATGTCTAATAATACGAGTTAGATTGATAATAATAAGAGTAATAAGTATAGTAATTGTCGTTCTATCGATCATATAAGCATAATATGGCTAATAATATGAGTTAGATTGATAATAATAAGAGTAATAAGTATAGTAATTGTCGTTCTCTCGACCATATAAGCATAATATGGCTAATAATAAGAGTTAGATTGATAATAATAACAGTAATAGGTATTGTAATTGTCGTTCTATCGATAATATAAGCATAATATGGCTAATAACATGAGTTAGATTGATAATACTAAGAGTAGTGAGTATAGTAATTCTCGTTCTATCGATCATATAAGCATAATATGGCTAATAATATGAGTTAGATTGATAATAATAAGAGTAATAAGTATAGTAATTGTCGTTCTCTCGATCATATAAGCATAATATGGCTAATAATATGAGTGAGAGTGATAATACTAAGAGTAGTGAGTATAGTAATTCTCATTCTATCGATCATATAAGCATAATATGGCTAATAATACGAGTTAGATTGATAATAATAAGAGTAATAAGTGTAGTAATTGTCGTTCTATCGATCATTTAAGCATAATATGGCTAATAATATGAGTTAGATTGATAATAATAAGAGTAATGAGTATAGTAATTGTAGTTCTATCGATCATATCTGCATAATATGGTTAATAATATGAGTTAGATTGATAATAATAAGAGTAATAAGTATAGTAATTGTAGTTCTATGGATCATTTAAGCATAATATGGCTAATAATATGAGTTAGATTGATAATAATAACAGTAATATGTATAGTAATTGTCGTTCTATCGATAATATAAGCATAATATGGCTAATAATATGAGTTAGATTGATAATACTAAGAGTAGTGAGTATAGTAATTCTCGTTCTATCGATCATATAAGCATAATATGGCTAATAATATGAGTTAGATTGATAATAATAAGAGTAATGAGTATAGAAATTGTAGTTCTATCGATCATTTAAGCATAATATGGCTAATAATATGAGTTAGATTGATAATATTAACCGTAATAAGTATAGTAATTGTCGTTCTATCGATAATATAACCATAATATGGCCAATAATAAGAGTTAGATTGATAATAATAACAGTAATAGGTATTGTAATTGTCGTTCTATCGATAATATAAGCATAATATGGCTAATAACATGAGTTAGATTGATAATACTAAGAGTAGTGAGTATAGTAATTCTCGTTCTATCGATCATATAAGCATAATATGGCTAATAATATGAGTTAGATTGATAATAATAAGAGTAATAAGTACAGTATTTGTCGTTCTATCGATCATATAAGCATAATATGGCTAATAATACGAGTTAGATTGATAATAATAAGAGTAATAACTACAGTAATTGTCGTTCTATCGATCATATAAGCATAATAAGGCTAATAATATGAGTTAGAGTGATAATACTAAGAGTAGTGAGTATAGTAATTCTCATTCTATCGATCATTTAAGCATAATATGGCTAATAATATGAGTTAGATTGATAATAATAACAGTAATAGGTATAGCAATTGTCGTTCTATCGATAATATAAGCATAATATGGCTAATAATATGAGTTAGATTGATAATAATAACAGTAATAAGTATAGTAATTGTCGTTCTATCGATAATATAACCATAATATGGCTAATAATATGAGTTAGATTGATAATACTAAGAGTAGTGAGTATAGTAATTCTCGTTCTATCGATCATATAAGCATAATATGGCTAATAATATGAGTTAGATTGATAATAATAAGAGTAATAACTACAGTAATTGTCGTTCTATCGATCATATAAGCATAATAAGGCTAATAATATGAGTTAGATTGATAATAATAAGAGTAATAAGTATAGTAATTGTCGTTCTCTCGATCATATAAGCATAATATGGCTAATAATATGAGTTAGATTGCTAATAATAACAGTAATAAGTATAGTAATTGTCGTTCTATCGATAATATAAGCATAATATGGCTAATAATATGAGTTAGATTGATAGTACTAAGAGTAGTGAGTATGGTAATTGTCGTTCTATCGATTCAATAAGCATAATATGGCTAATAATACGAGTTAGATTGATAATAATAAGAGTAATAAGTATAGTAATTGTCGTTCTCTCGATCATATAAGCATAATATGGCTAATAATATGAGTTAGATTGATAATAATAAGAGTAATAAGTATAGTATTTGTCGTTCTATCGATCATATAAGCATAATATGGCTAATAATACGAGTTAGATTGATAATAATAAGAGTAATAAGTATAGTAATTGTCGTTCTATCGATCATTTAAGCATAATATGGCTAATAATATGAGTTAGATTGATAATAATAACAGTAATAAGTATAGTAATTGTCGTTCTATCGATAATATAACCATAATATGGCTAATAATATGAGTTAGATTGATAATACTAAGAGTAGTGAGTATAGTAATTCTGCTTCTATCGATCATATAAGCATAATATGGCTAATAATATGAGTTAGATTGATAATAATAAGAGTAATGAGTATAGTAATTGTAGCTCTATCGATCATTTAAGCATAATACGGGCAATAATATGAGTTAGATTGATAATAATAAGAGTAATGAGTATAGTAATTGTAGTTCTGTCGATCATATCTGCATAATATGGTTAATAATATGAGTTAGATTGATAATAATAAGAGTAATAAGTATAGTAATTGTCGTTCTATCGATCATATAAGCATAATATGGCTAATAATATGAGTTAGATTGATAATAATAAGAGTAATAAGTATAGTAATTGTCGTTCTCTCGATCATATAAGCATAATATGGCTAATAATATGAGTTAGAGTGATAATACTAAGAGTAGTGAGTATAGTAATTCTCATTCTATCGATCATATAAGCATAATATGGCTAATAATACGAGTTAGATTGATAATAATAAGAGTAATAAGTATAGTAATTGTCGTTCTATCGATAATATAAGCATAATATGGCTAATAATATGAGTTAGATTGATAATACTAGGAGTAGTGAGTATAGTAATTGTCGTTCTATCGATAATATAACCATAATATGGCTAATAATATGAGTTAGATTGATAATACTAAGAGTAGTGAGTATAGTAATTCTCGTTCTATCGATCATATAAGCAAAATATGGCTAATAATATGAGTTAGATTGATAATAATAAGAGTAATGAGTATAGTAATTGTAGTTCTATCGATCATTTAAGCATAATATGGCTAATAATATGAGTTAGATTGATAATACTAAGAGTAGTGAGTATAGTAATTCTCGTTCTATCGATCATATAAGCATAATATGGCTAATAATATGAGTTAGATTGATAATAATAAGAGTAATGAGTATAGAAATTGTAGTTCTATCGATCATTTAAGCATAATATGGCTAATAATATGAGTTAGATTGATAATAATAACAGTAATAGGTATTGTAATTGTCGTTCTATCGATAATATAAGCATAATATGGCTAATAATATGAGTTAGATTGATAATACTAAGAGTAGTGAGTATAGTAATTCTCGTTCTATCGATCATATAAGCATAATATGGCTAATAATATGAGTTAGATTGATAATAATAAGAGTAATAAGTATAGTATTTGTCGTTCTATCGATCATATAAGCATAATATGGCTAATAATACGAGTTAGATTGATAATAATAAGAGTAATAACTACAGTAATTGTCGTTCTATCGATCATATAAGCATAATAAGGCTAATAATATGAGTTAGAGTGATAATACTAAGAGTAGTGAGTATAGTAATTCTCATTCTATCGATCATATAAGCATAATATGGCTAATAATACGAGTTACATTGATAATAATAAGAGTAATATGTATAGTAATTGTCGTTCTATCGATAATATAAGCATAATATGGCTAATAATATGAGTTAGATTGGTAATACTAAGAGTAGTGAGTATAGTAATTCTCGTTCTATCGATCATATAAGCATAATATGGCTAATAATATGAGTTAGATTGATAATAATAAGAGTAATAAGTATAGTATTTGTCGTTCTATCGATCATATAAGCACAATATGGCTAATAATACGAGTTAGATTGATAATAATAAGAGTAATAAGTATAGTAATTGTCGTTCTATCGATCATATCTGCATAATATGGTGAATAATATGAGTTAGATTGATAATAATAAGAGTAGTAAGTATAGTATTTGTCGTTCTATCGATCATATAAGCATAATATGGCTAATAATATGAGTTAGATTGATAATAATAAGAGTAGTAAGTATAGTATTTGTCGTTCTATCGATCATATAAGCATAATATGGCTAATAATATGAGTTAGATTGATAATAATAAGAGTAATAAGTATAGTAATTGTCGTTCTATCGATCATATAAGCATAATATGGCTAATAATATGCGTTAGATTGATAATAATAAGAGTAATGAGTATAATAATTGTGGTTCTATCGATCATTTAAGCATAATATGGCTAATAATATGAGTTAGATTGATAATAATAACAGTAATAGGTATAGTAATTGTCGTTCTATCGATCATTTAAGCATAATATGGGTAATAATATGAGTTAGATTGATAATAATAAGAGTAATGAGTATAGTAATTGTAGTTCTGTCGATCATATCTGCATAATATGGTTAATAATATGAGTTAGATTGATAATAATAAGAGTAATAAGTATAGTAATTGTCGTTCTATCGATCATATAAGCATAATATGGCTAATAATATGAGTTAGATTGATAATAATAAGAGTAATAAGTATAGTAATTGTCGTTCTCTCGACCATATAAGCATAATATGGCTAATAATATGAGTTAGAGTGATAATACTAAGAGTAGTGAGTATAGTAATTCTCATTCTATCGATCATATAAGCATAATATGGCTAATAATACGAGTTAGATTGATAATAATAAGAGTAATAAGTATAGTAATTGTCGTTCTATCGATCATTTAAGCATAATATGGCTAATAATATGAGTTAGATTGATAATACTAAGAGTAGTGAGTATAGTAATTCTCGTTCTATCGATCATATAAGCATAATATGGCTAATAATATGAGTTAGATTGATAATAATAAGAGTAATGAGTATAGAAATTGTAGTTCTATCGATCATTTAAGCATAATATGGCTAATAATATGAGTTAGATTGATAATATTAACCGTAATAAGTATAGTAATTGTCGTTCTATCGATAATATAACCATAATATGGCCAATAATAAGAGTTAGATTGATAATAATAACAGTAATAGGTATTGTAATTGTCGTTCTATCGATAATATAAGCATAATATGGCTAATAATATGAGTTAGATTGATAATACTAAGAGTAGTGAGTATAGTAATTCTCGTTCTATCGATCATATAAGCATAATATGGCTAATAATATGAGTTAGATTGATAATAATAAGAGTAATAAGTATAGTATTTGTCGTTCTATCGATCATATAAGCATAATATGGCTAATAATACGAGTTAGATTGATAATAATAAGAGTAATAACTACAGTAATTGTCGTTCTATCGATCATATAAGCATAATAAGGCTAATAATATGAGTTAGAGTGATAATACTAAGAGTAGTGAGTATAGTAATTCTCATTCTATCGATCATATAAGCATAATATGGCTAATAATACGAGTTACATTGATAATAATAAGAGTAATATGTATAGTAATTGTCGTTCTATCGATAATATAAGCATAATATGGCTAATAATATGAGTTAGATTGGTAATACTAAGAGTAGTGAGTATAGTAATTCTCGTTCTATCGATCATATAAGCATAATATGGCTAATAATATGAGTTAGATTGATAATAATAAGAGTAATAAGTATAGTATTTGTCGTTCTATCGATCATATAAGCACAATATGGCTAATAATACGAGTTAGATTGATAATAATAAGAGTAATAAGTATAGTAATTGTCGTTCTATCGATCATATCTGCATAATATGGTTAATAATATGAGTTAGATTGATAATAATAAGAGTAGTAAGTATAGTAATTGTCGTTCTCTCGATCATATAAGCATAATATGGCTAATAATATGAGTTAGAGTGATAATACTAAGAGTAGTGAGTATAGTAATTCTCATTCTATCGATCATATAAGCATAATATGGCTAATAATATGAGTTAGATTGATAATAATAAGAGTAATAAGTATAGTAATTGTCGTTCTATCGATCATTTAAGCATAATATGGCTAATAATATGAGTTAGATTGATAATAATAACAGTAATAAGTATAGTAATTGTCGTTCTATCGATAATATAACCATAATATGGCTAATAATATGAGTTAGATTGATAATACTAAGAGTAGTGAGTATAGTAATTCTGCTTCTATCGATCATATAAGCATAATATGGCTAATAATATGAGTTAGATTGATAATAATAAGAGTAATGAGTATAGTAATTGTAGCTCTATCGATCATTTAAGCATAATACGGGCAATAATATGAGTTAGATTGATAATAATAAGAGTAATGAGTATAGTAATTGTAGTTCTGTCGATCATATCTGCATAATATGGTTAATAATATGAGTTAGATTGATAATAATAAGAGTAATAAGTATAGTAATTGTCGTTCTATCGATCATATAAGCATAATATGGCTAATAATATGAGTTAGATTGATAATAATAAGAGTAATAAGTATAGTAATTGTCGTTCTCTCGATCATATAAGCATAATATGGCTAATAATATGAGTTAGAGTGATAATACTAAGAGTAGTGAGTATAGTAATTCTCATTCTATCGATCATATAAGCATAATATGGCTAATAATACGAGTTAGATTGATAATAATAAGAGTAATAAGTATAGTAATTGTCGTTCTATCGATAATATAAGCATAATATGGCTAATAATATGAGTTAGATTGATAATACTAGGAGTAGTGAGTATAGTAATTGTCGTTCTATCGATAATATAACCATAATATGGCTAATAATATGAGTTAGATTGATAATACTAAGAGTAGTGAGTATAGTAATTCTCGTTCTATCGATCATATAAGCAAAATATGGCTAATAATATGAGTTAGATTGATAATAATAAGAGTAATGAGTATAGTAATTGTAGTTCTATCGATCATTTAAGCATAATATGGCTAATAATATGAGTTAGATTGATAATACTAAGAGTAGTGAGTATAGTAATTCTCGTTCTATCGATCATATAAGCATAATATGGCTAATAATATGAGTTAGATTGATAATAATAAGAGTAATGAGTATAGAAATTGTAGTTCTATCGATCATTTAAGCATAATATGGCTAATAATATGAGTTAGATTGATAATAATAACAGTAATAGGTATTGTAATTGTCGTTCTATCGATAATATAAGCATAATATGGCTAATAATATGAGTTAGATTGATAATACTAAGAGTAGTGAGTATAGTAATTCTCGTTCTATCGATCATATAAGCATAATATGGCTAATAATATGAGTTAGATTGATAATAATAAGAGTAATAAGTATAGTATTTGTCGTTCTATCGATTATATTTATCAATCTAACTCATATTATTAGCCATATTATGCTTATATTATCGATAGAAACGACAATTACAATACCTATTACTGTTATTATTATCAATCTAACTCATATTATTAGCCATATTATGCTTAAATGATCGATAGAAACTACAATTTCTATACTCATTACTCTTATTATTATCAATCTAACTCATATTATTAGCCATATTATGCTTATATGATCGATAGAACGAGAATTACTATACTCACTACTCTTAGTATTATCAATCTAACTCATATTATTAGCCATATTATGCTTAAATGATCGATAGAACTACAATTACTATACTCATTACTCTTATTATTATCAATCTAACTCATATTATTAGCCATATTTTTGCTTATATGATCGATAGAACGAGAATTACTATACTCACTACTCTTAGTATTATCAATCTAACTCATATTATTAGCCATATTATGGTTATATTATCGATAGAACGACAATTACTATACTCACTACTCCTAGTATTATCAATCTAACTCATATTATTAGCCATATTATGCTTATATTATCGATTAGAACGACAAATTACTATACTTATTACTCTTATTATTATCAATCTAACTCGTATTATTAGCCATATTATGCTTATATGATCGATTAGAATGAGAATTACTATACTCACTACTCTTAGTATTATCACTCTAACTCATATTATTAGCCATATTATGCTTATATGATCGAAGAGAACGACAATTACTATACTTATTACTCTTATTATTATCAATCTAACTCATATTATTAGCCATATTATGCTTATATGATCGATTAGAAACGACAATTACTATACTTATTACTCTTATTATTATCAATCTAACTCATATTATTAACCATATTATGCAGATATGATCGACAGAACTACAATTACTATACTCATTACTCTTATTATTATCAATCTAACTCATATTATTGCCCGTATTATGCTTAAATGATCGATAGAGCTACAATTACTATACTCATTACTCTTATTATTATCAATCTAACTCATATTATTAGCCATATTATGCTTATATGATCGATAGAAGCAGAATTACTATACTCACTACTCTTAGTATTATCAATCTAACTCATATTATTAGCCATATTATGGTTATATTATCGATAGAAACGACAATTACTATACTTATTACTGTTAATTATTATCAATCTAACTCATATTATTAGCCATATTATGCTTAAATGATCGATAGAACGACAATTACTATACTTAATTACTCTTATTATTATCAATCTAACTCATATTATTAGCCATATTATGCTTATATGATCGATAGAATGAGAATTACTATACTCACTACTCTTAGTATTATCACTCTAACTCATATTATTAGCCATATTATGCTTATATGATCGAAGAGAACGACAATTACTATACTTACTACTCTTATTATTATCAATCTAACTCATATTATTAAACCATATTATGCAGATATGATCGATAGAACGACAATTACTATACTTATTACTCTTATTATTATCAATCTAACTCGTATTATTAGCCATATTGTGCTTATATGATCGATAGAACGACAAAATACTATACTTATTACTCTTATTATTATCAATCTAACTCATATTATTAGCCATATTATGCTTATATGATCGATAGAACGAGAATTACTATACTCCACTACTCTTAGTATTACCAATCTAACTCATATTATTAGCCATATTATGCTTATATTATCGATAGAACGACAATTACTATACATATTACTCTTATTATTATCAATGTAACTCGTATTATTAGCCATATTATGCTTATATGATCGATAGAATGAGAATTACTATACTCACTACTCTTAGTATTATCACTCTAACTCATATTATTAGCCTTATTATGCTTATATGATCGATAGAACGACAATTACTGTAGTTATTACTCTTATTATTATCAATCTAACTCGTATTATTAGCCATATTATGCTTATATGATCGATAGAAACGACAAATACTATACTTATTACTCTTATTATTATCAATCTAAACTCATATTATTAGCCATATTATGCTTATATGATCGATAGAAACGAGAATTACTATACTCACTACTCTTAGTATTATCAATCTAACTCATATTATTAGCCATATTATGCTTATATTATCGATAGAACGACAATTACAATACCTATTACTGTTATTATTATCAATCTAACTCTTATTATTGGCCATATTATGGTTATATTATCGATAAGAACGACAATTACCTATACTTATTACGGTTAATATTATCAATCTAACTCATATTATTAGCCATATTATGCTTAAATGATCGATAGAAACTACAATTTCTATACTCATTACTCTTATTATTATCAATCTAACTCATATTATTAGCCATATTATGCTTATATGATCGATAGAAACGAGAATTACTATACTCACTACTCTTAGTATTATCAATCTAACTCATATTATTAGCCATATTATGCTTAAATGATCGATAGAACGACAATTACTATACTTATTACTCTTATTATTATCAATCTAACTCGTATTATTAGCCATATTATGCTTATATGATCGATAGAATGAGAATTACTATACTCACTACTCTTAGTATTATCACTCTAACTCATATTATTAGCCATATTATGCTTATATGGTCGAGAGAAACGACAATTACTATACTTATTACTCTTATTATTATCAATCTAACTCATATTATTAGCCATAATTATGCTTATATGATCGATAGAACGACAATTACTATACTTATTACTCTTATTATTATCAATCTAACTCATATTATTAACCATATTATGCAGATATGATCGACAGAACTACAATTACTATACTCATTACTCTTATTATTATCAATCTAACTCATATTATTACCCATATTATGCTTAAATGATCGATAGAACGACAATTACTATACCTATTACTGTTATTATTATCAATCTAACTCATATTATTAGCCATATTATGCTTAAATGATCGATAGAACCACAATTATTATACTCATTACTCTTATTATTATCAATCTAACGCATATTATTAGCCATATTATGCTTATATGATCGATAGAACGACAATTACTATACTTATTACTCTTATTATTATCAATCTAAACTCATATTATTAGCCATATTATGCTTATATGATCGATAGAACGACAAATACTATACTTACTACTCTTATTATTATCAATCTAACTCATATTATTAGCCATATTATGCTTATATGATCGATAGAACGACAAATACTATACTTACTACTCTTATTATTATCAATCTAACTCATATTATTCACCATATTATGCAGATATGATCGATAGAACGACAATTACTATACTTATTACTCTTATTATTATCAATCTAACTCGTATTATTAGCCATATTGTGCTTATATGATCGATAGAAACGACAAATACTATACTTATTACTCTTATTATTATCAATCTAACTCATATTATTAGCCATATTATGCTTATATGATCGATAGAACGAGAATTACTATACTCACTACTCTTAGTATTACCAATCTAACTCATATTATTAGCCATATTATGCTTATATTATCGATAGAACGACAATTACTATACATATTACTCTTATTATTATCAATGTAAACTCGTATTATTAGCCATATTATGCTTATATGATCGATAGAATGAGAATTACTATACTCACTACTCTTAGTATTATCACTCTAACTCATATTATTAGCCTTATTATGCTTATATGATCGATAGAACGACAATTACTGTAGTTATTACTCTTATTATTATCAATCTAACTCGTATTATTAGCCATATTATGCTTATATGATCGATAGAACGACAAATACTATACTTATTACTCTTATTATTATCAATCTAACTCATATTATTAGCCATATTATGCTTATATGATCGATAGAACGAGAATTACTATACTCACTACTCTTAGTATTATCAATCTAACTCATATTATTAGCCATATTATGCTTATATTATCGATAGAACGACAATTACAATACCTATTACTGTTATTATTATCAATCTAACTCATATTATTAGCCATATTATGCTTAAATGATCGATAGAACTACAATTTTCTATACTCATTACTCTTATTATTATCAATCTAACTCATATTATTAGCCATATTATGCTTATATGATCGATAGAACGAGAATTACTATACTCACTACTCTTAGTATTATCAATCTAACTCATATTATTAGCCATATTATGCTTAAAATGATCGATAGAACTACAATTACTATACTCATTACTCTTATTATTATCAATCTAACTCATATTATTAGCCATATTTTGCTTATATGATCGATAGAACGAGAATTACTATACTCACTACTCTTAGTATTATCAATCTAACTCATATTATTAGCCATATTATGGTTATATTATCGATAGAACGACAATTACTATACTCACTACTCCTAGTATTATCAATCTAACTCATATTATTAGCCATATTATGCTTATATTATCGATAGAACGACAATTACTATACTTATTACTCTTATTATTATCAATCTAACTCGTATTATTAGCCATATTATGCTTATATGATCGATAGAATGAGAATTACTATACTCACTACTCTTAGTATTATCACTCTAACTCATATTATTAGCCATATTATGCTTATATGATCGAGGAGAACGACAATTACTATACTTATTACTCTTATTATTATCAATCTAACTCATATTATTAGCCATATTATGCTTATATGATCGATAGAAACGACAATTACTATACTTATTACTCTTATTATTATCAATCTAACTCATATTATTAACCATATTATGCAGATATGATCGACAGAACTACAATTACTATACTCATTACTCTTATTATTATCAATCTAACTCATATTATTGCCCGTATTATGCTTAAATGATCGATAGAGCTACAAATTACTATACTCATTACTCTTATTATTATCAATCTAACTCATATTATTAGCCATATTATGCTTATATGATCGATAGAAGCAGAATTACTATACTCACTACTCTTAGTATTATCAATCTAACTCATATTATTAGCCATATTATGGTTATATTATCGATAGAAACGACAATTACTATACTTATTACTGTTATTATTATCAATCTAACTCATATTATTAGCCATATTATGCTTAAATGATCGATAGAACGACAATTACTATACTTATTACTCTTATTATTATCAATCTAACTCGTATTATTAGCCATATTA